>NC_089581.1:74983749-75250555 GCF_019320115.1 Miscanthus floridulus
CACACTCCTCTGTCCACACAAACTTGTGATCTTTCTGTAGCAGACTTGTCATTGGTTTGGCAATCTTCGAGAAGTCTGGTATAAAGCGACGGTAATAACCGGCTAGTCCTAAGAAACTTCTAATCTCAGGAACTGTGGTTGGTGCTTTCCAATTCATAACCTCTTGCACCTTACTTGGATCGACTAAAACTCCATTTTCTGACAGAATGTGACCAAGGAAAGGAACTTTCTTCAACCAGAATTTGCATTTGCTAAACTTAGCATATAGTTGATGATCCCTAAGTCTAGTCAAGACAATTCTCAGATGCTCTTCATGATCCTTCTCGTTCTCGGAGTACATCAGAATGTCATCGATGAACACCACCACAAACTTATCCAATTCTGGCATGAAAACTGTATTCATCAAAAACATAAAGTATGCAGGAGCATTTGTCAAGCCAAAGGACATGACAAGATACTCATACAACCCGTATCTGGTGGAAAATATAGTTTTCGGTATATCTTGTGGCCTAATCTTGATCTGATGATAACCGGATCTCAAATCTATTTTTGAGAACACCTTGGCCTTGGCTAACTGGTCAAACAGAACATCAATATGAGGCAAGGGATAGTTATTCTTTATGGTTACAGCGTTGAGTGGCATGTAATCTACGCACATTCTCAACGTGCCCTCTTTCTTCTTCTTCACAAACAAGGCGGGACATCCCCATTCAGATTTGCTTGGCCGAATAAACCCCTTTTTTGATAAATCTTCTAATTGCTTCTTCAGCTCAGCTAGTTCATCTGGAGGCATCCGATAGGGTCTCCTTGAAATCAGAGCTGTTCCGGGGATTAACTCAATTCCAAACTCAATCTCCCTATCCGGCGGAAGACCAGGTAGCTCGTCCGGGAATACATCCGGAAACTCACACACTACCGGAATCTGATGAATAGGAATGACTGCCGTAGCACATGTAACACTTATAAGGTCTATTCTTCAAGGCAATGGTACTTGGAAAGTACCCTCACCCAGGGGATCCTTAAGGGTAAGTACTCGATTTCTAGTATCTATGACTGCTCCCCAATCCTTCATCCAATTCATCCCTATAATGACATCCAAAACTAGTCCAGGCATAACTATCAAGTTCACTCGGAACTTCCTGCTACCTAATTCAAGGGTTGCCCCTCAAACCATCTGGTTGGTCAAAACATCAGCCCTTGCCGAACTTATACGATAACCATAACCCAATTCTGTGCATAGTTGTCCATGTTTCTGTGCAAATGCTTGACTCATAAAAGAATGCGATGATCCAGAATCAAATAGAACAACTGCAGGGTTTTTGTTGACAGGAAACTTACCAGCAGTGACAGGCTCTCCCTCAGGAATTTCATCCACAGTCGTACTATGCACCCTAGCATTATAAGTCTGCTGCTTCTTCTTGGGCGGATACGGACAAAACCTCGAGAAGTGGCCGGGTTGATCATAGTTATAGCAGGGTCCCCTCACTGTCCCAGTAGATCCCACAGCTCCCTTGGAACTGCCTTGTACCGCAATTGCGGCTGCCTTGTTGGGTTGTACTGCCATCTTGTAAGGCTTCTGGGGTCCACGGAAATTCTGACTTCTCTGCTGAGGTGGCCTGAACCTCGCGCCAGGTGCCGATGGGCGATATGGAGGACGACCTCCCGTAGGTGCTCTAGCTTGGGACAGACCACCTTCAAGGGCTCTCTTGCGTGTCTTGGCTGCGGTGCTGGCGTTGTTATTCTTCTCCTGCTTCAGACAGTCGTTGATGAAGTCATTAAATCTGACATGGTTGTTGGTACCAACATGCTTCATCATTTTTGGATTAAGTCCCCTCTTGAAACTGGCTATTCTCTTAGCATCTGTGTCAACCATGTCCGGAGCATAACGACACAAGTTGTTGAAGGCATGCAGATATTGCGTCACGGTCTTGGTGCCCTGATTTAACGCCAAGAACTCTCCCAACTTCATCTCGGTCAGCCCGGGTGGAATATAAACTCCACGGAAGGCCTCAGCAAACTCTCTCCATGAAATCTGAGCATTTGGAGGGAAGGTGGTGCGATGGTGCTTCCACCACATTCCCGCTGGTCCTTGCAACTGAAGTGCAGCATACTCCGTTTTCAACACCTCAGTCATCCTCAACACACGAAATTTATCTTCCATAGTGTTGATCCATTCCTCAGCATCGAGTGGCTCTATTGCTTCCTTGAATACTGGCGGCCTGGTGTCCATAAAATCTTTGAAGCTGCTATATTGGTTCACCCTAAGGCCACCACCCTGATTATTACCACGTTGAACGTTGTTGGCGATGGTACGCAGAAAATCCTCCATGTTCTTCTGGGATTGTTCCACGTTGCGCTGACTCCCGAGCAACTGTGCGAGGAACATCTCGGGGGTAAACGGGGGAGGAGGTGGCAAATGCGGTTCATGGGGAGGTTCATTGTTGTTGCCGTGGTTTCCACCACCACCACCGGTCCCCGCACCGTTAGCACCGGTCTCAGCGGCCTCATACGTGGTTCGGCGAGTGTTTGTCATCTGTATATTTCAGCAACAAGTAATGATTGAGTGAAGCTGTAATAATTGCGAGTGAAGGAAAAATTATGCCATACTGAATTTACTGGAGAGAATAAATTCATACAATAAAACAGAGGCACAACAATTGCATCCCAATTAAAACAACATCACTTAATCAAATTACTTCAACAGCAAACATCGTGTCCATACAACCAAATTGCCAGCATACATACACTGGACTTTTATGCGTTCAGATATCGCATTCTTAATCAAGTTCCAACCACATGCCAAGTCTCATAAGTTCGAAGCAAAACACATTAGGTTACATGCCAACAAAAGAAAGGTCATCGCGACAGGACCTAGATACTAGCGCAAGGCAACTAGCCTACTCCTCGAGGCCATCGTCGGGATCGAAGACATCACCATCGCCCCCAGGTGAAACTATAGGCTTGTCCTTGTTGTCATCGTCGATGTCCATGCCAGCGGTGTCTGGTGGAGCATATGGGCCAACCCCATTGTAGAGCACGTGAAACTCCTCGTGCAGGTTGCCGTTGTATTCCTCTAGCTCATCGACCCTCTGCAGTAGAAGGTCCCTCTCGTCCCAGGCTTCATTCCTTTCCTGAACCAACTGTCCAATCATGCGGTCTGCATTGTTGTTGACTTGAGTCAATGTATGCACCTGCTGCATAGCTCTATCACCTCTCTCAACCACCTGGTCTCGCTGTAAGTTCATATCAGCCAAATGCTACTGCAAACTAGCTATCGCACGTGCCTGTCTCTTCTTCTGCTTTCTCCCCTTGAGCTTATCCTAACCACGCAAGCCAGTCAAAGTCTAGTAGGTACTCTTGAGACCCTCATACGCTCTGATGGCGGTGAATATAGCACTCATAGAATGGTTGTCGCTAGCCTGTCCCTCAGCTGGACCTCTGACCAAGGCACTTCCCTGAGGCTAAACCCAAATGGCATCACGAGGATCATCCCTAGGAAAAGTGTCAGCTAGAGCTGCTGCAAGCTCACTGGGAAATCTGCTCATAATATCCCTGATGACACGAAAAGCTGCTCCCTCTGCACCCTTAGCAGGAGTGCGACCCTCAAACTCCAAGTGCCAGCCATCCCAATCTGGAGCATCACCGAGAGCAGGAACCGTGATCTCTACCACTACAAGTCCATCCTCTGCTAACTGGCTCTCATTCCAGGAGTACATCGGCTCTTGACCCTCTAGGTACCCCACATCATGGAGCACTCTTCAAAGCAAGGTCGGAATGCCAAACTCGCTCAAGAAGGTGTTTGTGGTGCGGTGCTCCCTCAGGGCCAACGGACGTCGAGGTGCTCTTCCTCCGGTGGACTTACGGGCAGTCTGCTTCATGCGGGCCATCTGTAGCAAAAGTTCTTTTATTACCCTGGAGAAAACATATTTTAGGTGATACAACTTTTATCAAAATGAGATAATCAATTTATAAGGGGAGGAATGCATGACATGAATGAATTGCACAAGTAATATGATGTATGTACGTGCCGTACGTTCTCACAAACTTATGAAATGAATAATTTCTAACGACGAATTCGGTGGCATACAAACGATCTCTCCAATACGTAGCTAATACGTTCTACATGATAGCGTTGTTATGTACCTGCAGAAGATTCATTTCAGCCCAATTCCCACTGAATGCATAAAAGCAGTAAATTTTATCTACACGCTCTACACGAATCCCTAGATACGTGTACAACGGTAGTAACTACCCGAATCATCGTCCTATTGACGGCATCGCCTCAACAGACGGAATACCCACACATGAGATACCTTTGTAAAACATGCGTAGAACATGTAATTACTCCAGCATCATATAAGCATTCACCCTAGATCGGCGGTGTATCCGATCATGCTCTCACAACTCACACTTACCAAGGCGTAGAAGCAATTGATACATACATTACCACTCAAACAAGTGGCACTCATACAATAGCACGCCGTATGAGCGACGAAAGAGAAATATGATGCAAGAACCCCAAGTCAGTACTTAATTAAGCCACCTAAAGTCCTTAACTGGGCATAAAGGATATGACCACTGGCACACTTTATAGTTTGAAAATCACGTTTTCCAAATGCCTTTTTGTTTTAAATACACTTGTGAACAGTAACACGCTAAACCATGCTCTGATGCCAGTTGTAAAAGAACTGACCAATTATACAAAATTAAGTAAGAAAATCATCCGCCAAAGCAGACGATTTAGCAAACTTAAGCCCGTATAACCCGGTAGTCCATGAAATCACGAAGGATTTCAAACCAACTTCCATTCCAGCCAAGATCGTAATAAGTTTAGCGGTCACCATCACATATTACATAAAAGTTTGCATCTCAGATACATCAGAGTTTAAACATAGTTATTACAAAACAAGTTCGAATAAAAGTAGCAGAACCCATTTGTTCAAACTACACACACTCACACGGAGTTCAAATATAGTGCCAGCGAATGATCATCTCCAACAAAAGCATCAGACGAGATGTAAGGAATGACCATGCCCATGGTCCTAAGCATCACCCATCGCAGGATAAAGGCAGTTGATACAGTAGCCGTAATACATCTGCCCATCTGCAATAAGTGGGAATAAAACCCTAAGTACGAGAAGGTACTCAGCTAGACTTACCCGACATAACCGAAAATAAGTGACACCAAAGATTATGAAGGCTTTATAGTAGGGTAGCTGACTCATTTGCAAAGAAAGCATTTTTAGCATTCCAAGAACCTTTCTAAAAACATTATTGCCAAGTTAATTAATTATAACCTGTCGACTAGATTTGCACCTATACTAGAGCAAACATGTGATTAAGCAGATAATGATAACCAATGATCACCGACCAATTATAGAAATTAAGTAAGAAAATCATCCGCTAGAGCAGACGATTTAGCAAACTTAAGCCCATATAACCCGGTAGTCCGTGAAATCATGAAGGATTTCAAACCAACTTCCATTCCAGCCAAGATCGTAATAAGTTTAGCGGTCAACATCACATATTACATAAAAGTTTGCATCTCAGATACATCAGAGTTTAAACATAGTTATTAAAAAACAAGTTCGAATAAAAGTAGCGGAAGCCATTTGTTCAAACCACACACACTCACACGGAGTTCAAATATAGTGCCAGTGAATGATCATCTCTAACAAAAGCATCAGACGAGACATAAGGAATGACCATGCCCATGGTCCTAAGCATCACCCATCCAGGATAAAGGCAGTTGATACAGTAGCCGTAATACATCTGCCCATCTGCAATAAGTGGGAATAAAACCCTGAGTACGAGAAGGTACTCAGCTAGACTTACCCAACATAACCGAAATAAGTGACACCAAGGATTATGAAGGCTTTATAGTAGGGTAGCTGACTCATTTGCAAAGAAAGCATTTTTAGCATTCCAAGAACCTTTCTAAAAACATTATTGCCAAGTTAATTAGTTATAACCTGTCGACTAGATTTGCACCTATACTAGAGCAAAAATGTGATTAAGTAGATAATGATAACCAATGATCATTAAACAACTTTCATAATGTCATATTCATTATAACTATCCAAGTGTTCCATCAACATTACTACGATGAAGTCACTCAAGTCAAGTGCTCACTATCTAGGAGCGATGGCGATTCAAATCGATTCCTAACCAGCTGGTGATTTATTCCTTACACAAACCTCACTCACCCGCTAAAGTGAGATATTGATCACCGAGTCAACTATCCAGGAATCTCGAGTTTGCCAGGAACCACATGTACCCGGGGGCCGACTGACTGCACTTTGGTCTTATCATCTCGCCCCCGTGTCCTACCGCACCTGCTCCGGCACAGTACGCTGCGGGCAATCTACTCGGTCCAAATAATCTCCTAGCTTCACGGTCGGAAGGTACTTTATCCAGCCAGCTAAATGTAAGGCACCCGACTTCTACTGGTCTAAGCCAGCTAAGCATTGACTCGACTGCGGATACCAGGGTAACAAGGATATAGTATAACAAAGGTAGACAAGGTATAATGCAGCAACGGTTGCAAACAACTCCTGAACGTAATGCATCAATTAAAGTAAAGTATTTAATTAAAAATTGCCAACTGGGAGAAAATGCTCCGGGGCTCGCCTCTCTCGAAGGAGCTCGGGCGGTGATCGGGGTACTCTGGAAGTTCCTCAACGTCCTCCTCGTCGGCTTCGGGCACTTCCTGCGGCTGCACCTCGAACTGCTCCTCGGGCTCCTCGGGTATGACGACTGGGTTCTCGGTTTGTGATCCTGTGTGATGCAATGTGCATAAGCACCTATGCAATCGGTGCATCGAATGAGATGAATACAATGGATATGTTTGAATGCAAGGTAGTCAACATCATCCAAGAACATATACTACAAGCACATGTCATCTACTGCATTCTCTTCTACTACTAATATGCTAAATCAACACATCTTATTAAATGCTTCAAAGATACACCAAAGCTTTACTAATTCTTAATCACACATTCAGCAACACTTGATTAAACCCTAATTAATAATAGGTTTGAATAGTAACATCTATTTTTATTGCTTAGAAAAATCTTAGAAAATTACCATAGCACAGTACTACCCTAAGTAGTCTACCATCAGATTTTCATGGTATTTGAATGGGGGGATTAGCCTACACAAAAATAACAAGCTATGGCATGATTATGAACATGAAAATACTTTGTACTGTGAAAAGTATCAAACAACAGAGTTAGCATTTTTCCTATGACCTTCATAGCATACAATCACTGTACCAAAATTATCACATGCATGTTTTATACAAAGTTTGCTCTCTAGCTAAAATAACAAAAATCATCCATTAAAGGCACTTGAACTACACCTCAAAATTTTTCTTCAGCACATGCATGACACATATTTTTCCTAGGAAGTACATTACATAAGAAGATCAACAAACTTGGAATCATATTTTTCTGAAGCCTATAGGTTTTTCTACATATTTTTCAAGTTATCAGCAATATCCATGATTAAATAAAGTTCTACAGAAAAGTATCTCAAAAATGACATGCAATAATTTTCCCAAGTAGATCTGGTGATAAGGAACCTAGCAAAATTTATTTCAACAGATTTGGAGCAAATTTGAGTATCCAAACATTTTCTAAATCATTTCTCTTTTCAAATAATAAAGAAAAACTGAAAATAAACATCCTATTGCTACTGGGCCGACCCGTGGGAATCAGCCGGCCCACGGCCACACTTGGCCCGCTCAGACGAGGCGAAGGGGGGAGTGCGGCGGCCTGGCAAGGACTTCGGCCCATAGCCTCTTGGCCTGGCTCGGCTGAGGCAAAAGCCATGCCGGCGCCGAGACGCCACGGTGGCGCGGCTCGGCCAACGGGGCCGGCGGCCATTACCGGCCGTGCTAGGGCAAACGAGCGAGCGCATGCGGTTCGTGAGGAGCTGGCGAATGTGGGCAGGTAGCTAGGCAGGGTGGAGAAGGGGAGGAAGGGGGAGTTCCATGGCGGCCGAGCACGGCGGCGCCATGGCCGACGTCGGCGAATCGCGAGAACGCGCTACCTGGGCTCAAAAGACGGCACAATCACGAGCACCAAATGCCGGAGAGCGAGGCAGAGCTGCTGGCGCTCGATTGCTGGCCATGGTGGAGGAGGGGCGGTGAATTTGCCCGGCGGGTGCGGTGGCGCTCGGTGGCGAGCTCGCTGCACGCGGGAGGAGAAGCGAGCACGGGAGAGCGAGAGAGCATGCGGGAGGGAGTGGAGAGGAGCACAGCGCGGTCGGCAGGTGTAGGCGGGCACGTGGGAGCGGACGCAGGCTGGCTACGACACACGGCGGCGTCGATGGCGCATGGCCGCCACGCGGCGAGCGTGCTGTGCCGTGGTCGGGACGCGTCGCGTCGCGTCAGCGAGCGGGCGAGCGCGGAGGCAGGCTAGGCGCGGCGCTGGGCTAGGCTGGGCCAAGGCGAGGCACGTGGCGCGGCGGGAGGCTTGCCAGGTCGGCTTCGGCCGTGGGCCGGGAAGCGGAGCGGCGGCCTGTTAAGCGAAATGAAGAATTTTTCTTTTTATTTCTCAAGTATACAGAATTAAATTCCCATTTTTGAGCCATTTAAAAGCATTTTCACAAATTGGTGTAAAAATGAAATTTGTTCCATTTTTCAATATCTACAACTTTGATTTTATGACCAAAGCCAAATTCTTGATAGATTTTGAATTATAAAATTAAAGTCAATTTTAACTCAAAACCCTAATTTTGGAGAATTATTTTTAAAAGCAAAATTTGGCAATAATTTAAATACAAACCTTGCTCCAAAAATTGTGCTAAACAATTCTAGATGATTCACAATCATAACCAAACAAGTTCTACTAACCTAGCAAGCATAATCAGGGCAAAACCACTCTAAACAAGTGTATGCAACATTTACGTTTCACGAACATGTTTCGTATGTTTTGAAGCAGTGTTTCAGTTGTTATTTACATGATTAGGCATGTATGATTAGGATGCTTGATGATGCATGATATGCATGATTTGTAGTGCCTAAATGCTGGCATAACACCGGGGTGTTACAGCCCTCCCCCCTTATAAAAATCTCGTCCTGAGATTTGGGTTACGAACCATTTGTTATAAAAATCTTCATAAGCTTTTTGTAGATATTCTCCCGTTTCCCAAGTTGCATCTCCCTCATCATGATGATCCCACTGTATCTTGTAGGTTTTTACCACACTATTCTGAGTAGCATGTTCTTTAGTGTCTAACACACTGACTGGTTGCTCACGATACACCAAATCTGATTTGAGTTGGATGCCTCGAGGTTCTATTCTTTCCTCCGGAACACGCAAACATTTCTTGAGATGTGATACATGGAAAACTGGGAAAACGGTACTCATTGTCTCAGGTAACTCTAACTTGTAGGCTACCGGACCTCTTTGTTCCAGGATCTTGTATGGTCCTACGAATCTCGCAGCAAGCTTTCTTCGGACTCTAAACCTTTTCTTCTTCATTGGCATGACCTTCAGATAAACATAGTCACCAACTTCAAACACAAGGGGTCTCCTTCTTCTGTCTACATAACTTTTCTGACGTGATTGGGCTGCCTTCATATTCTGCTGAATAATATGAACTTTCTTCTCGGCTTCTTCTACAAAGTCAATGCCATAATACCTTCTATCTCTAGGCTCGACCCAATTCAATGGTGTTCTACATTTTCTACCATATAAAGCTTCGAAGGGAGCCATCTTGATGCTTTCTTGATAACTATTATTATAAGAAAACTCAGCTAATGGTAACCATGACTCCCATAATCCCTTAGAAGACAATACACAGGCTCTTAACATATCCTCCAAAACAGCATTCACTCATTCAGTCTGACCATCTGTCTAAGGATGATAAGCGGTACTGCGAATCAAACTAGTTCCTAAGCCTTTGTGTAAATGTTCCCAAAAGTGAGCCGTGAACTGGGGCCCTCTATCAGATACTATGGTCTTTGGTATACCATGCAACCTCACAATTTCTGCGATATACTTCTCGGCATATTGAGGTGGTCGATAAGTTGTCTTGACAGGTAGGAAATGAGCGGTCTTAGTAAGACGATCCACAATCACCCAAATCGAATCATGTCCTTTTTGAGTAGTGGGCAAACCCGAGATAAAATCCATACTGATATCGTCCCACTTCCAACTAGGGACTGACAAGGGTTGCAACATGCTGGCAGGTTTCATATGAATAGCTTTCACTCTACAACATGTGTCACATCTGGCAACATATGCTGTAATTTCTTTCTTCATTTTGGTCCACCAATAACGAGACCTTAGTTCTTGATACATCTTACTACTTCCGGGATGGATAGATAGCTTAGAAAGGTGAGCTTCATCCATGAGTTTATTCCTAAGCTCTCGATCCTTGGGAACCACAAGACGGTCGTCAAACCACAACACGCCCTGTTCATCCACTTTAAAGTGCTGAGACGACTTTTCTTTTATTTTCTCTTTGATGTGGAATATTCCCTTGTCAGTTTTCTGTCCTTCTATTATCTTACTCTCCAAAGAGCAACTAATCTGAATACTATGTAACACAGCAGGATGCATTAGATCAAACCATCTTCAAGTAATGGCTGCACATTCAAGTAATGTGACTTTCTGCTCAAAGCATCTGCCACTACATTGGCTTTTCTAGGATGATATTGCACATTCAAGTTGTAATCCTTGATCAATTCCAACCATCTGCGCTGTCTCATGTTCAGCTCTGGTTGGGTAAAGATGTACTTAAGACTCTTGTGATCTGTGAAAATGTTGCACACATTACCAAGTAGATAATGTCTCCAAATTTTTAGGGCATGCACAACTACAGCAAGTTCAAGATCATGTGTTGGATAGTTGACCTCGTGCTTCCTTAATTGACGCTGAGGCATAGGCAATGACTCTCCTTTCTTGCATAAGAACACAGCCCAATCCAGTCTTCGATGCGTCGCAAAACACATCAAATGGTTTCTCGATATCTGGTTGTGCTAGAATAGGAGCAGTGGTCAACAGTTTCCACAAAGTGTGGAAAGCTGCTTCACACTCCTCTGTCCACACAAACTTGTGATCCTTTCTGTAGCAGACTTGTCATTGGTTTGGCAATCTTCGAGAAGTCTGGTATAAAGCGACGGTAATAACCGGCTAGTCCTAAGAAACTTCTAATCTCAGGAACTGTGGTTGGTGCTTTCCAATTCATAACCTCTTGCACCTTACTTGGATCGACTAAACTCCATTTTCTGACAGAATGTGACCAAGGAAAGGAACTTTCTTCAACCAGAATTCGCATTTGCTAAACTTAGCATATAGTTGATGATCCCTAAGTCTAGTCAAGACAATTCTCAGATGCTCTTCATGATCCTTCTCGTTCTCGGAGTACATCAGAATGTCATCGATGAACACCACCACAAACTTATCCAATTCTGGCATGAAAACTGTATTCATCAAAAACATAAAGTATGCAGGAGCATTTGTCAAGCCAAAGGACATGACAAGATACTCATACAACCCGTATCTGGTGGAAAATATAGTTTTCGGTATATCTTGTGGCCTAATCTTGATCTGATGATAACCGGATCTCAAATCTATTTTTGAGAACACCTTGGCCTTGGCTAACTGGTCAAACAGAACATCAATATGAGGCAAGGGATAGTTATTCTTTATGGTTACAGCGTTGAGTGGCCTGTAATCTACGCACATTCTCAACGTGCCCTCTTTCTTCTTCTTCACAAACAAGGCGGGACATCCCCATTCAGATTTGCTTGGCCGAATAAACCCCTTTTTTGATAAATCTTCTAATTGCTTCTTCAGCTCAGCTAGTTCATCTGGAGGCATCCGATAGGGTCTCCTTGAAATCAGAGCTGTTCCGGGGATTAACTCAATTCCAAACTCAATCTCCCTATCCGGCGGAAGACCAGGTAGCTCGTCCGGGAATACATCCGGAAACTCACACACTACCGGAATCTGATGAATAGGAATGACTGCCGTAGCACATGTAACACTTATAAGGTCTATTCTTCAAGGCAATGGTACTTGGAAAGTACCCTCACCCAGGGGATCCTTAAGGGTAAGTACTCGACTTTCTAGTATCTATGACTGCTCCCCAATCCTTCATCCAATTCATCCCTATAATGACATCCAAAACTAGTCCAGGCATAACTATCAAGTTCACTCGGAACTTCCTGCTACCTAATTCAAGGGTTGCCCCTCAAACCATCTGGTTGGTCAAAACATCAGCCCTTGCCGAACTTATACGATAACCATAACCCAATTCTGTGCATAGTTGTCCATGTTTCTGTGCAAATGCTTGACTCATAAAAGAATGCGATGATCCAGAATCAAATAGAACAACTGCAGGGTTTTCGTTGACAGGAAACTTACCAGCAGTGACAGGCTCTCCCTCAGGAATTTCATCCACAGTCGTACTATGCACCCTAGCATTATAAGTCTGCTGCTTCTTCTTGGGCGGATACGGACAAAACCTCGAGAAGTGGCCGGGTTGATCATAGTTATAGCAGGGTCCCCTCACTGTCCCAGTAGATCCCACAGCTCCCTTGGAACTGCCTTGTACCGCAAGTTGCGGCTGCCTTGTTGGGTTGTACTGCCATCTTGTAAGGCTTCTGGGGTCCACGGAAATTCTGACTTCTCTGCTGAGGTGGCCTGAACCTCGCGCCAGGTGCCGATGGGCGATATGGAGGACGACCTCCCGTAGGTGCTCTAGCTTGGGACAGACCACCTTCAAGGGCTCTCTTGCGTGTCTTGGCTGCGGTGCTGGCGTTGTTATTCTTCTCCTGCTTCAGACAGTCGTTGATGAAGTCATTAAATCTGACATGGTTGTTGGTACCAACATGCTTCATCATTTTTGGATTAAGTCCCCTCTTGAAACTGGCTATTCTCTTAGCATCTGTGTCAACCATGTCCGGAGCATAACGACACAAGTTGTTGAAGGCATGCAGATATTGCGTCACGGTCTTGGTGCCCTGATTTAACGCCAAGAACTCTCCCAACTTCATCTCGGTCAGCCCGGGTGGAATATAAACTCCACGGAAGGCCTCAGCAAACTCTCTCCATGAAATCTGAGCATTTGGAGGGAAGGTGGTGCGATGGTGCTTCCACCACATTCCCGCTGGTCCTTGCAACTGAAGTGCAGCATACTCCGTTTTCAACACCTCAGTCATCCTCAACACACGAAATTTATCTTCCATAGTGTTGATCCATTCCTCAGCATCGAGTGGCTCTATTGCTTCCTTGAATACTGGCGGCCTGGTGTCCATAAAATCTTTGAAGCTGCTATATTGGTTCACCCTAAGGCCACCACCCTGATTATTACCACGTTGAACGTTGTTGGCGATGGTACGCAGAAAATCCTCCATGTTCTTCTGGGATTGTTCCACGTTGCGCTGACTCCCGAGCAACTGTGCGAGGAACATCTCGGGGGTAAACGGGGGAGGAGGTGGCAAATGCGGTTCATGGGGAGGTTCATTGTTGTTGCCGTGGTTTCCACCACCACCACCGGTCCCCGCACCGTTAGCACCGGTCTCAGCGGCCTCATACGTGGTTCGGCGAGTGTTTGTCATCTGTATATTTCAGCAACAAGTAATGATTGAGTGAAGCTGTAATAATTGCGAGTGAAGGAAAAATTATGCCATACTGAATTTACTGGAGAGAATAAATTCATACAATAAAACAGAGGCACAACAATTGCATCCCAATTAAAACAACATCACTTAATCAAATTACTTCAACAGCAAACATCGTGTCCATACAACCAAATTGCCAGCATACATACACTGGACTTTTATGCGTTCAGATATCGCATTCTTAATCAAGTTCCAACCACATGCCAAGTCTCATAAGTTCGAAGCAAAACACATTAGGTTACATGCCAACAAAAGAAAGGTCATCGCGACAGGACCTAGATACTAGCGCAAGGCAACTAGCCTACTCCTCGAGGCCATCGTCGGGATCGAAGACATCACCATCGCCCCCAGGTGAAACTATAGGCTTGTCCTTGTTGTCATCGTCGATGTCCATGCCAGCGGTGTCTGGTGGAGCATATGGGCCAACCCCATTGTAGAGCACGTGAAACTCCTCGTGCAGGTTGCCGTTGTATTCCTCTAGCTCATCGACCCTCTGCAGTAGAAGGTCCCTCTCGTCCCAGGCTTCATTCCTTTCCTGAACCAACTGTCCAATCATGCGGTCTGCATTGTTGTTGACTTGAGTCAATGTATGCACCTGCTGCATAGCTCTATCACCTCTCTCAACCACCTGGTCTCGCTGTAAGTTCATATCAGCCAAATGCTACTGCAAACTAGCTATCGCACGTGCCTGTCTCTTCTTCTGCTTTCTCCCCTTGAGCTTATCCTAACCACGCAAGCCAGTCAAAGTCTAGTAGGTACTCTTGAGACCCTCATACGCTCTGATGGCGGTGAATATAGCACTCATAGAATGGTTGTCGCTAGCCTGTCCCTCAGCTGGACCTCTGACCAAGGCACTTCCCTGAGGCTAACCCAAATGGCATCACGAGGATCATCCCTAGGAAAAGTGTCAGCTAGAGCTGCTGCAAGCTCACTGGGAAATCTGCTCATAATATCCCTGATGACACGAAAAGCTGCTCCCTCTGCACCCTTAGCAGGAGTGCGACCCTCAAACTCCAAGTGCCAGCCATCCCAATCTGGAGCATCACCGAGAGCAGGAACCGTGATCTCTACCACTACAAGTCCATCCTCTGCTAACTGGCTCTCATTCCAGGAGTACATCGGCTCTTGACCCTCTAGGTACCCCACATCATGGAGCACTCTTCAAAGCAAGGTCGGAATGCCAAACTCGCTCAAGAAGGTGTTTGTGGTGCGGTGCTCCCTCAGGGCCAACGGACGTCGAGGTGCTCTTCCTCCGGTGGACTTACGGGCAGTCTGCTTCATGCGGGCCATCTGTAGCAAAAGTTCTTTTATTACCCTGGAGAAAACATATTTTAGGTGATACAACTTTTATCAAAATGAGATAATCAATTTATAAGGGGAGGAATGCATGACATGAATGAATTGCACAAGTAATATGATGTATGTACGTGCCGTACGTTCTCACAAACTTATGAAATGAATAATTTCTAACGACGAATTCGGTGGCATACAAACGATCTCTCCAATACGTAGCTAATACGTTCTACATGATAGCGTTGTTATGTACCTGCAGAAGATTCATTTCAGCCCAATTCCCACTGAATGCATAAAAGCAGTAAATTTTATCTACACGCTCTACACGAATCCCTAGATACGTGTACAACGGTAGTAACTACCCGAATCATCGTCCTATTGACGGCATCGCCTCAACAGACGGAATACCCACACATGAGATACCTTTGTAAAACATGCGTAGAACATGTAATTACTCCAGCATCATATAAGCATTCACCCTAGATCGGCGGTGTATCCGATCATGCTCTCACAACTCACACTTACCAAGGCGTAGAAGCAATTGATACATACATTACCACTCAAACAAGTGGCACTCATACAATAGCACGCCGTATGAGCGACGAAAGAGAAATATGATGCAAGAACCCCAAGTCAGTACTTAATTAAGCCACCTAAAGTCCTTAACTGGGCATAAAGGATATGACCACTGGCACACTTTATAGTTTGAAAATCACGTTTTCCAAATGCCTTTTTGTTTTAAATACACTTGTGAACAGTAACACGCTAAACCATGCTCTGATGCCAGTTGTAAAAGAACTGACCAATTATACAAAATTAAGTAAGAAAATCATCCGCCAAAGCAGACGATTTAGCAAACTTAAGCCCGTATAACCCGGTAGTCCATGAAATCACGAAGGATTTCAAACCAACTTCCATTCCAGCCAAGATCGTAATAAGTTTAGCGGTCACCATCACATATTACATAAAAGTTTGCATCTCAGATACATCAGAGTTTAAACATAGTTATTACAAAACAAGTTCGAATAAAAGTAGCAGAACCCATTTGTTCAAACTACACACACTCACACGGAGTTCAAATATAGTGCCAGCGAATGATCATCTCCAACAAAAGCATCAGACGAGATGTAAGGAATGACCATGCCCATGGTCCTAAGCATCACCCATCGCAGGATAAAGGCAGTTGATACAGTAGCCGTAATACATCTGCCCATCTGCAATAAGTGGGAATAAAACCCTAAGTACGAGAAGGTACTCAGCTAGACTTACCCGACATAACCGAAAATAAGTGACACCAAAGATTATGAAGGCTTTATAGTAGGGTAGCTGACTCATTTGCAAAGAAAGCATTTTTAGCATTCCAAGAACCTTTCTAAAAACATTATTGCCAAGTTAATTAATTATAACCTGTCGACTAGATTTGCACCTATACTAGAGCAAACATGTGATTAAGCAGATAATGATAACCAATGATCATTAAACAACTTTCATAATGTCATATTCATTATAACTATCCAAGTGTTCAATCAACATTACTACGATGAAGTCACTCAAGTCAAGTGCTCACTATCCAGGAGCGATGGCGATTCGAATAGATTCCTAACCAGCTGGTGATTTATTCCTTACACAAACCTCACTCACCCGCTAAAGTGAGATATTAATCACCGAGTCAACTATCTAGGAATCTTGAGTTACCGACTGCACTTTGGTCTTATCATCTCGCCCCCGTGTCCTACCACACCTGCTCCGGCACAGTGCGCTGCGGGCAATCTACTCGGCCCGAATAATCTCCTAGCTTCGCGGTTGGAAGGTACTTTATCCGGCCTGCTAAATGTAAGGCATGCGTTCAACATGACTCGAGGCCCAACAACGGTCGGTCCTTAATCGACACAGATGGAAAGCACTACAGTCCAAAACTCTGTAAGTCTCTGTCCGGTCTCAACTTCATTTAACACTTAGTTATACCATGACTTCATAGTCATCCAAGCAGATCCAGGTAACCACCTATAGCTCGCAGGAGATAGGAAATCACCCGACTTCTACCGGTCTAAGCTAGCTAAGCATTGACTCGACTGCGGATACCAGGGTAACAAGGATATAGTATAACAAAGGTACACAAGGTATAATGCAGCAACGGTTGCAAACAACTCCTGAACGTAATGCATCAATTAAAGTAAAGTATTTAATTAAAAATTGCAAACCGGGAGAAAATGCTCCGGGGCTTGCCTCTCTCGAAGGAGCTCGGGCAGTGATCGGGGCACTCTGGAAGTTCCTCAATGTCCTCCTCGTCGGCTTCGGGCACTTCCTGTGGCTACACCTCGAACTGCTCCTTGGGCTCCTCGGGTATGACGACTGGGTTCTCGGTTTGCGATCCTATATGATGCAATGTGCGTAAGCGCCTATGCAATCGGTGCATCGAATGAGATGAATACAATGGATATGTTTGAATACAAGGTAGTCAACATCATCCAAGAACATATACTACAAGCACATGTCATCTACTGCATTCTCTTCTACTACTAATATGCTAAATCAACACATCTTATTAAATGCTTCAAAGATACACCAAAGCTTTACTAATTTCTTAATCACACATTCAGCAACACTTGATTAAACCCTAATTAATAATAGGTTTGAATAGTAACATCTATTTTTATTGCTTAGAAAAATCTTAGAAAATTACCATAGCACAGTACTACCCTAAGTAGTCTACCATCAGATTTTCATGGTATTTGAATGGGGGGATTAGCCTACACAAAAATAACAAGCTATGGCATGATTATGAACATGAAAATACTTTGTACTGTGAAAAGTGTCAAACAACAGAGTTAGCATTTTTCCTATGACCTTCATAGCATACAATCACTATACAAAAATTATCGCATGCATGTTTTATACAAAGTTTGCTCTCTAGCTAAAATAACAAAAATCAGCCATTAAAGGCACTTGAACTACACCTCAAAATTTTTCTTCAGCACATGCATGACACATATTTTTTCTAGGAAGTACATTACATAAGAAGATCAACAAACTTGGAATCATATTTTTCTGAAGCCTATAGGTTTTTCTACATATTTTTCAAGTTATCAGCAATATCCATGATTAAATAAAGTTCTACAGAAAAGTATCTCAAAAATGACATGCAATAATTTTCCCAAGTAGATCTGGTGATAAGGAACCTAGCAAAATTTATTTCAACAGATTTGGAGCAAATTTGAGTATCCAAACATTTTCTAAATCATTTCTCTTTTCAAATAATAAAGAAAAACTGAAAATAAACATCCTATTGCTACTGGGCCGGCCCGTGGGAATCAGTCGGCCCACGGCCACACTTGGCCCACTCAGCCGAGGCGAAGGGGGAGTGCAGCGGCCTGGTAGGGGCTTCGGCCCATGGCCTCTTGGCCCGGCTCGGCCGAGGCGAAAGCCATGCCGGCGCCGAGACGTCGCGGCGGCGCGGCTCGGCCAACGGGGCCGGCGGCCATTACCGGTCGTGCCAGGGCAAACGAGCGAGCACATGCGGTTCACGAGGAGCTAGCAAATGCGGGCAGGTAGCTAGGTAGGGTGGAGAAGGGGAGGAAGGGGGAGTTCCATGGCGGCCGAGCACGGCGGCGCCATGGCCGACGTCGACGAGTCACGAGAACGCGCTACCTGGGCTCAAAAGATGGCACAATCGCGAGCACCAAGTGCCGGAGAGCGAGGCGAAGCTGCTGGCGCTCGATTGCTGGCCGTGGTGGAGGAGGGGCGGTGAATTTGCCCGGCGAGTGCGGTGGCGCTCGGTGGCGAGCTCGCTGCGCGCGGGAGGAGAAGCGAGCACGGGAGAGCGAGAGAGCGTGCGGGAGGGAGTGGAGAGGAGCATAGCGTGGTCGGCAGGTGTAGGCGGGCGCGTGGGAGCGGACGCAGGCCGGCTGCGACGCGCGGTGGTGTCGACGGCTCATGGCCGCCACGCGGCGGGCGTGCTCTGCCGTGGTCGGGACGCGGCACGGTGCGTCAGCGAGCGGGCGAGCGCGGAGGCAGGCCAGGCGCGGCGCTGGGCTAGGCTGGGCCAAGGCGAGGCGCGTGGCGCGGCGGGAGGCTTGCCGTGCCGGCTTCGGCCGTGGGCCGGGAAGCGGAGCGGCGGCCTGTTAAGCGAAATGAAGAATTTTTCTTTTTATTTCTCAAGTATACAGAATTAAATTCTCATTTTTGAGCCATTTAAAAGCATTTTCACAAATTGGTGTAAAAATGAAATTTGTTCCATTTTTCAATATCTACAACTTTGATTTTATGACCAAAGCCAAATTCTTGATAGATTTTGAATTATAAAATTAAAGTCAATTTTAACTCAAAACCCTAATTTTGGAGAATTATTTTTAAAAGCAAAATTTGGCAATAATTTAAATACAAACCTTGCTCCAAAAATTGTGCTAAACAATTCTAGATGATTCACAATCATAACCAAACAAGTTCTACTAACCTAGCAAGCATAATCAGGGCAAAACCACTCTAAACAAGTGTATACAACATTTACGTTTCACAAACATGTTTCGTATGTTTCGAAGCAGTGTTTCAGTTGTTATTTACATGATTAGGCATGTATGATTAGGATACTTGATGATGCATGATAGGCATGATTTGCAGTGCCTAAATGCTGGCATAACACCGGGGTGTTACACCTGCATCTAGTAGGCCAGGCGTAGGAATCGAGATTTCACCATCGAAGTCCTCATTAGCCCCTGCATAAAAGAGGGGTGATCAGATGATTATAGAAAGAATGGAGCAAGCATGATGAAGACAGAAGATAGGAAGGCCCATCTGCACTTGGACCACCACCTCGTTGGTGATCTAACGTTGGGCCTCCATGCCTAGCCAAGCAACCACAGCGACCGTGTCGCCTAGTTTGGACAAGGTCTCCTAGACACCATCATGACTCCAGGAGGTGGCTTCCCACGTAGCTCGCTCGGCCACACCATCCACCACAACACAGAGCCTTGCCGAAGTCCATGGGGTGCGGCCAAACGAAGAAATCCTCACCCAGCTCCAAATCCTCCTTGTGGAAGGAGAGGGTCGACATGGCCAGTGCGTCGGAGATCACTTCTACGAGTGGGGGGGCAGCTACTGGTGATGAACCTGCACCCCCCTCTAGACAGATGGCCGCTTTGGACCCTTTGACGGCTGGCCTCTTTCCCTCGACCTTGCTTACCTTCGTGCCAACGTAAAGGCGGTCCTCTACCAAAGCGGGACCCTCTCTAGGGGGTGAGCGCAGGGACGCAATAGGGCAAGCCTGGCCAATGGCCTAGAAACCACACCGTCACTCGAGGATGGCTCCAGCCATGACGGAGAACACGTCACACCCGACGATGGCCCTAGGATAACGAGTCCTATAGGGGATTCGCTACGCGGAGAAGTCATCAAGATCAGCAAAGAAAAAATGTCGATAACCCCAACCGAAAGGGAAATAGTGGGAGCATAACACACCTACTATAGCGTTCCACAAAAGGCAGAGCAATGCGCCCTTCCTTCCATGACATTGTAGGAGGGGCTGAGACAGGAGATAATACCGATGATACCGCGAGGCCAGAAGCCAATGACTCTGGCCACAACAGTGGTGCCAACATCTCCCACATTGCGCCCCTAGCGGCCTCTGCATCCACCATTTTGGACGCCTCCAAACAGGGTGCCAAGGAAGTAGGGCACTTAGTTTCCACACAAATAATAGGGAGCCAGAGGAGGTCACCATCCTTCCCTCTAGACCCCTCCGAGGAGCGGTGGCCCATGCCGTCTGCCCCTAGCATAGCCCTGATCGCCGTAGTATCCTCGACGTCTTCCCCTTGGATGGGGACTTTGTCCCCCACCAAGGAAGGATCGACATGGGTCATAGACAAGGAGCTCTGACTGCCACCCATGGCGGCACAAGGGCACTTTGGACTTGACCCCCATGGCGGGGATGGAGGTGGACACTTTTGGGTGGCACTCCCATCTACGCCCACTGAACAGCCAGCACCGCTTGATCTAGCGGCGGCGTCGAATCCCTACGGAGCATCAAGGACCACCAGGTCCTCGTCCTTATCTCAGCATCCTCATCGTCATCATCGTCATCATCCAAAAATAAGACCCCACGCTTCTAGCACTCTCATGTTTCCTTGCCTTCTCGCGGCGGAGCCATTTCTTCTCCTCAGCAGCCGCCTTCTCCCATGCAAAAACAAGACTAACAAGATTAAGGGGCCCGAATGAAAATAAGATACGGAGGAAAAAGAGGACTCACCAGATTTGGCCGATAGCTGGCCGATAATGCCTCCACGGTTCTAGCCTCACCGGTGCGGCAATGGAGAACTGAGGAAGGAGGGCGGCATTGTCACGAATGTAGAACCAATTCCTGTGCTAGCCGAAGTTTGAACTCCTCAACCGCAAACACGGGTAGCTACGCGATGCACCATAGCACATCTAGATATTCATCCTGCCCACCGGAGCAAGCACGCCACCATCAGAGCCATACACCTTGCGGGTATTGACCTCGAACACCTACCAGAACAGATCCTTGTTAGGCTCAATCCTAGGAAGGCCATGTAAACAACAATGAAGCCCACCAGCTGCAACATCGCGTTAGTAGGAAGGTGCTGCAATTGGATGCCATACTTGCGGAGGAATCCAAGGAAGAAGTCCGACGCCGGGATCACGAACCCACGCTCATGGAAGTCGATGAACGACACCGCCTTGCTGGGCTGCGGGAATAGGAGGATGTATCTGACGGCAGCCCTCCACCTGGAAACCTCCTTCGGAGGAAGAAGGCCTTTCTCCACCAACCGCTATAGCCTCACCTCAGTCACCTCTGAAGGTACCCACTCACCCATTTTTCCCATTTCGTGCAGGAGGAAAGTAGGGTGGTGATGCTAGAACTAGTAGGGGACGAAGAATATACCATACGGCGGCGGGTGGCGACACGCAACCTAGGTAAAACAAAGGCAAAGGGGCTATTTAAGTGGCGGTGCCCCGAGACGCAAACCGTGCCCACGCGGAGTCCGCCCCGGAGCAGGTCCCACGGAACCTCAAGAAACAAGGTGACACACCGTAACTCATGACTGCACCCGAGGGCAACATTAAGTCACGAAAAAACTAGGGAGGTCGACTGCCCCCAAGATTCATGTCGAGTGACCCTCCGTCATCATGACTAGGCGGTGTAGCTCCCGTTCACCGCAAGTGGCTACCATTTAAGCCATGCAGCGACCAGGGAGGCAATGATCCCTTGAGTCCACACGTCGTGTCTAGGAAAATTTCCCTTCGGCCGGCCCTTAGAAGGGCTCAAGGCCACCAAGAGATAGGGGCAGGATGAGATGGACCACAGTGGCTCTAATCGGTGGTGCCGAGCCTCATGACAATCTCTTCCTATGTTCGAGTCATTCGCTTCGAAGTTGCCTAGGTTGACCCACTCTAGGGTGAGGCATCTTGCCCTTTGGCCGCTGCGGAGGCATTGGGGACTGACGGGCTTGATGGCCAATGATTTATGGGACATTCTTGATGAGGCATAGCCAAACTCCACGTCGATTGGGGAGGATATTGGGTCACACTCGAATTACCATTGACCTCGACAAGGCGCACCGCTCCGACCGGGTGGTTACGGTGGACGAGCCTCTCCCCGCATGGGGCAAAAATCAGACCCGCCTGAGACAAGGCATCATGACCCCTCGGGGTCAAAAAAAAAACACCAGGGGAAAAGGAGTGCGGACCCTGTGGTCCTGTCCAAGGATGACACCAAGCCACGACCAGACTCCTCCCTGTGTCCCGGGTCCATGACCCGTGGCTCGCTCCATGACCTCACAATCCGGCAGGAGTCATCGACCACGTGTAGTCAAGGGCGTACGATGATCCCAAAACATGGGAGCCACCCTGAAATTGCACCAACGACTCGCTCAAAAATCCTGACCTTGAACTCTACGTGCCCATGCCTAAGCATCCCTTGTTCAAGGTCGGCGATTACAAGCACGACCGTATACCACATCAAAATTCTGATGACACCAACATGGTGGAAAGGCCGCAAACTCCTAAGGCCATGATGCTAGAAGGAGGCTTGCGGGATGCCCCCCTCCGTTATTAGCCGAAAGCCTAGCTTAAAGGGTCATCTCACAAACCCCTTTCCAGCATCGTGACCTATGAAGCTAAAAGGGTGAGGCAAAAAGCGGCCGCCGCCGCTGTCGCCAGGACGAGGACAGGCAGGCGAAACAATTCGTAACCACGGGACCACCTCGCACATCCGGATGTGAGCCACATGGGGTTCGCAGATGCTGACAATTTAGCAGAAAGCAATATCTGTATTTCTTTTTCCTTAAAAAAATATGTATTTCTTTAACGGCAGTAATTAACATGTCAGGTGATTTCCGTATTTATAATAGTATAAGACCATCGAGTGGGCATATCTTTTAGCCAACCCAAAGCATCTCAATGAGACATTGATGAGAAACGAAGTAGCAGGTATCAACAAGTAGCCACCTGGTAATAATACCACTATTTGCACGTCCTAGCCAACTGATGCCTCCACCAAATTTACAAAACTGTGCGGCGATCACTAAAATGAGAACAGTGCAAGTGTGGGATCTCTATTTCTAAATATTACGCAAAAGAGCATGAAACTAAATGCTTCAGGATCACTGTAACAGTTGTTCAGAAGCTGTCATTCTCCTGCTGGGTGATGGTCAAAACAAGCCCAAAGTGGTCGCTTGGAAAGACAGGCAGCTGAATCTTTCGGCTCTTTTTCCGAATCTTCTTCTCCTTGGAGTAGGAGACACCCGGTATTGCCTCCTTCCCGATCATCTCAATGCTGTCGATCTTGAAGTCTGCCAGCTTGCACACAAACCGGTCCATTCGCTTCTGCAGCTTGCGGATGCCTGCCATCATGCCATTGGCCTTCGTGTCATAGGTCCAGCCATCTTCTCCAGGCTTCAGCTCAACCCAAGCATCAGTCCACCCATCCTGCAGAGGGAAGGGGCCGTCTCCCTTGTCGTCCCAGTTCATGTCCCCACAGAGTATGGCATTGGGGAAGCGTCCCAGATTTTCCAGGCATTGCTTTGCCTGATCCACACGTTCTTTGCTGTACATCTGATCCCACTTAGGAGGTGCAGGGCATGGGCTCTCTAGGTGGGTCGTGGCTAACATCAACTTTTTCATCTCTCCTGTGCTAACACTGGTGATGCATAGCTCTCTTCCCATTATTGAGTTCGAAAATGGGATTCGTTTAGACGCCTTCACTGGCAGTTTGCTCAACTATAATTGTTGAGGTCAAAAGAAATCAGTAAAATGCTCAACTGTAATTGTTGAGGTCAAAAGAAATCAGTAAAAATAAATGAACTCTGAGAAAAGGATAAACATTGCCAACCTCCCAATTTCCCATGGAAGGTCAACTTTGGATTGATCATATATTGAATATGAAACTATTGTAACTCATTCATTCATATTCTGCAGGCATATATAAACCAAAATGTGTCTTAGATGACATGAACAGTCAAAGAAAATATTTAGCAAATTTTTTGGGAATATTACAAATAGTTTTCCATGCAGGTTCTGTTACAAGAAATTGAGTGAAAGGCATTCATCCAGAAGTTGGAAATCATATCACACATAAAATTTGTTTGAAGAATTACCTGCATGCAGTAATACGTCATCTCAATAGCCTTCTCATATGACACACAGTTGTATTGTTGCCACCAGTCAGACTTTTGCAGAATCATATATATGTACGGTGTAACCTCCTGTCGTTCCACATATTAGATCCCACTAAGGATCGGAAAAGAAAATAACTCATAGCTCAGAGTGTGGACCTGGAAGCATATAAAGTCTGGGCTATTTTGCTTTATGAGATCCCCAAGAGCATCCATCCTTCTTATCACTTCCACATCCTCCCGGAGCCAGACATTGTATGTCATGATTTTGAAGGTCTTCTTATCCAAACAAATCTCAAGATTTCCTGTGGACAGACATTTTGATTTTCATGTGACCCTAGCAAACTAAAAAGCATTAAAAAAGAAAAATGGAATGAACTTTGAACTTGCATCACAACTAGCCAGTTTTGAAGTTTACGATGTACACATAGAACAGAAAAAATAAGGAATAGTTAAATGATTCGATTGGATAACCCTTCTACATGATAAAGACATAGGTGCTTCTACCACCAATACATTGTTCATTGTTGAGCATCTCCAGCAGTTCCCCAATACAACTACCCCAATATAGTACTAATGGGGCTACCCCAATACCTCTTTTCAGATTATTGGGGGAGATGCAGCTGCAGACTACCAATAATCTCCCCCAATATGTGGGACCCATCTGTCAGTTTATTTATTTTCCTTTTTTCCCTTTTTCTTTTCTCTCCCCTCGTTCATCCTCTCCCGCATCGGGACCGCGATATGCGCCGCCGCCGAACCACGCCACGGAAGCGAGTCCACAGCGCCGCCCGCAGCTCCCCACCGCGCCGCCCGCCGCTTGCCCAGGCATAGCCGCCGATGGATGATGGGCCGACGCCGTCACGGGATCTCTCCCACACCGCATCGGGAGGCATCGACGCCGCCACTACCACACAACGCCGCCCACCGCTCGGCCGCTCCCCAGCGTGGAGCTCGAAGGCAACCACGCAGCGCCTCCTCCCCCACCGCTACGACGTCCACCCCACCGCCACGCAAGCAGGTGGCGATGTCTCCGGCCTAGGTCTCCGGCGTCCTCCGCCCAGATCAGCCGCACTCCTCGAGCTAGAGCGCTGCCGGCATAGATTGGCTGTGGAGCCTCGTCCTTGAGTTGGAGCGCCGCCCGACCATGCAAATCATCCTCAAGCTGGAGCATCGGTCCAGTCATGGCGCACGGCGAGCTCCGGCGTGGGAAGTGAGGAGAAAAGTGACAGTTATCGTGGGGCCCACCCCCTTGGGGGAGATGCAACTCCCCCTTCATTTAAGGGGAGATGGGCTGTTTTTTTTGGTGGCCACCAAAAAAAAGGGGCATATTGGGGAGCTACTGGACCAAGAAATAAATTTGCCTCATCTCTTCCAATATGACAGTTTTATAGAGACGAGGGGTGGGATTGGGGGACTGCCGGAGATGCTCTTTAGCATGTAAAATAGGGTACATTTACATTACATTCAGATATTTTTACAACACACATTTTGAAAGCAATTTGAGGGGAATCAGAAGTACCGCAGACCTTATAACTTTGACCCCAAACTGAAACAATGGGACTAAAAAATATTTTTTTCTCTAAAAAATATATACATAAATAAAAGCGGATATAAGTAACATAACATAGCGCAGTGCAGTATTCCACAATAGGATCATGGCACGGCCCTAACGGAGGAAAGGAAATGCATAAATCCAGGAAGCCCTGAAAGCGCAAGAAGCACAAGAACGGATCTACAGATAACGGGACGGGAAAATCGACCCCACTCACCCACGCAAACAGAAACATGCCAATCTATTATCTATCTACACGCCAGTACAGTTGAGACTTGAGAGGGCCGCAAGCGAACCTTTCTTGGCGGCGGGCCCCTTTCCAGCACTATCGCAGAGTTCGACCACATCCGGCGACGCATCGCGCTCCCTGCCCTCCCTCTTCCGCCCAAACCGCCGGGGTGGGGGAGACGCCCTGCGCACCTTCTTCCTCCGGCCCCGCTTGGGCGAGGCCAACGCGAGGGCGGCGCCCACGACGACGGGGCTGTCGATGTCGACCTCCACTGGGAGCGAGGCCTCGCACAGCTCGCAAGAGTCGCATTCGTCAGGGTTGAAGAGCCCGCACCGGACGCAGCGCCAGGCGGCCGGAGGCGTCGGCGGGGAGCGGGAGGGGGAGGGCATGGTGTGGGCTTGGGGAGAAGTGGGGTAGAGGCGTAAGCGGAGGCGGCGCCGGAGTTAAGAGTGTCAGACTATTGTAATTATAGTACGTATAATTATAATAGTATTTTAGGCATGTACGCCTGTGCGGTTGGCTTAGAGCCAACTGGCCTCCATATGTATACACGCACGTTGTTATGGAATAGATTAATTCATTCATATAATTACACTTTCATGGTATCACATGCTGCGGCCACGCTTCCGCAAACCCTCGCCGCCGCTGATTCGTCGTCGGCTATCATAAATCACAAGACCGACGTTGTCCTTTGGACGTCGGTCCTTTCTCACCGTCGCTGTCCAGCGGATGCCGGCTCTTCTTTTTCTTTTTTTCTCATGCCGCTGATCTCTCGCCAGGACCTCACGTTCTGACGTGACCCAATTTGCTTCCAATCCAGCGTGTGCTTCCGATCGCTGGCCTCATCGTGACTTCGTCCGCTGGTCTGGTCGCGACTCGTGAACGCCCAACCGTCGCGTCTCCCTCCCGATGGCGGACGACGACGACGCTGTAGCCGCCGCCAAGGCCGCGGAGGACCAGCGCCTCGCGGCTGAGGCCGAAGCCCGCCGTGCCGAAGACGCAAGCCACGCCGAGGAAGCCCACCTCCGTGCTGCCGCTCTGGACGAGTATGAGCGCGCCCATGAGGCCCTCTGGGCGCAAGCCACTGCCGTCGTCAACGTGAAGGCGCTCATCCCTGTCATCCTCGATCAGGCGACAAACACCTACACCAAAGTGGCGCGGCATGTTCCTCACCGTCCTCGGCAAATATGCCCTGACTCGTCACGTCCTTGAGGACGAAGCTTTCCCGTCGCGCCCGGCATGGGTTCAAGCCGATTGCTGCGTCCTGACTTGGATCTACAGCACCATCTCCAGCGACCTGCAACAATCTCTAATGATGCGGCAGGGCCCCGCTCGCGGGGCGTGGTGCTATCTTGAGGACGAGTTCCTCGGCCAAAAGGAGTCCCAGGCGCTTCTGCTCGAGACGAAATTCCGCAACTTCCGCCAAGAGTCCCTGAGCATCACCGACTACTACCGCCAGCTCAAGTCGATGGTGGCTTCCCTTGCCGAGTTCGGCGATCGGCAGATGGTGCTCATGCTCCTTCGCGGCCTCGGCGGCAAGTTCCACCACATGGTGTCCATCCTCAAGATGCATAGGCCGTTCCCCACGTTCGCGGAGGCACGAACGCACCTACTGTTGGAGGAGCTGGAAATCGACGCTCGTCCTCCGTCCCCGCCATCCGCACTCGTCGCTGCAACACCGCGGCCTGCAGCTCCCGTGGCTCCAACACCTCCACGTCCGGGGGCGCCTCCTCTAGCACGCCCCCCCGGTGCTAAACGGCCAACGCACCGGCCGTCGTCGCGGCCGTGGTGGACACAACGACCAGCAACAGGGCCAATTGGCGCTCCCTGGTGGCGCCCCTCCGGCTGGACAGGGAGGTGCACCCCCCAGCATGCATCCGTCCTTCGCGCACCCATGGGCTGGCACTGTACGGCTGTGGCCATATGACCAGTCCGGGCGCCCACCACCGCCGCCAGCGTTCAGCGCCGTTCCACAGTACAGCGGCTTCAACGCCAGCAGCTTCGGTGGCGCACCCAGCGCCTATGGCGGCTTCTACGGCGCTCCATCCCCTCCGTACGGCACGTACTATAGGGGAGCTGCACCCCTAGGTTTCCAAGCGCCCGCAACAGCGTACCAAGCGGCGCCCTGGAACCCCACTCACAGTGGTGCATGGCATCAGGACGCCCTTGCACACTCCTTCAACACCATGACGCTCAACCCGCCGAACGCTACTTCCGAGTGGTACGCCGACTCCGATGCAGGTTCGCACATGACCTCGGACGCTGGTAAACTCTCCACCATTTCCTCGCCCATTTCATTCACTCCTTCATCTATCATTGTGGGAAACGATGCCTTGCTTCCTGTCACAGCCACTGGATCACATACTTTTTCTTTACCGCATCGCAATTTAGTTCTCAATAATGTGTTGGTGTCTCCCAACATTATTAAGAATTTAATTTCTATTCATCGCTTTACCACCGACAATAATTGCTCCATTGAGTTTGATCCCTTTGGCCTTTCGGTGAAGGATTTGCAAACCAGGAACGATCGCTAGGTGCAATAGCTCCGGTGACCTCTACCCGTTCTATGCACCCTCCACCACCACCTCTGCTTTCCTCGCTGCACCCATCTCCCTTTGGCATCGCCGTCTTGGTCATTTGGGGCGTGAAGCTTTGTCCAAACTTATTACCTCTAGTGTCATTTTCTGTAATAAAGATGATGTCAACCACATATGTCAGGCTATTCCTCGAAACACAAAGGCTACCGGTGTCTCGAGCTCGAGTCGAACCACATTCTTATTTCTAGACATGTCGTTTTTGACGAGTCCTTTCCTTTCGCCGACATGTCTACCACTCCCATGGCATCCTCCATCTTGGATTTTCTCCTTGATGAACATGATCTAACCACTCCTATTCCTGGAGCAAGACTTGTGCATGTAGGTACACCTCACGTCATGCATGGGCGTGTAGAGGCACCCACGCCTCCTCCTGCGTAGATGAGCGCTGGATTAGGGAAGCCCAGTCCCTCACCCGGGACCTCCGCCATGTCGACCGGCGTTGCTGCCCCTGTGCACCCTGCATAGGCTCCTGCTAGCAGTGCCCCTGCTGCCTCGCCGACTGCGTCACCAGGTGCTGCTGCCCCTATGCATCCTGCACAGGCTGTTGCCAGTAGCACCGCGGCCACCGGTCGCACGGCCGACACTCGCCCGGTCTCCATCACCCCTGTCGCCAATGCACATCCCATGCGCACTCACGGCAAAGACGGCATTGCATAGCCCGTGGATCGCCTCAACCTCCACGTTGTGCCTATGTCGCCACTGCCTCGCTCCGTTCGTGATGCATTGTCAGACCCCAATTGGCGCTCCGCTATGCAAGCTGAGTATGATGCTCTGATCGCCAATGACACCTGGAGTTTAGTACCACGGCCTCCTGGGGTCAATGTGGTAACTGGCAAGTGGATTTTTCGACACAAACTGCTCGTAGATGGGTCTCTTGATCGCTACAAGGCTCGCTGGGTCCTACGAGGGTTTACCTAGCGCCCCGGTGTGGATTATGATGAGACTTTCAGTCCGGTTGTCAAGCCTGCGACAGTTCGCATTGTTCTCTCTTTAGCTCTCTCTTAGGACTAGCCCATTCATCAGCTAGATGTGAAGAATGCATTCTTACATGGCACCCTCACCGAGACAGTGTACTGCGTACAGCCCTCTGGTTTTGTGGATTCCTCTCGTCCGGATCTTGTCTATCGGCTCAACAAATCTCTATATGGCTTGAAGCAGGCTCCTCATGCTTGGCATCACAGGTTCGCCTCCCATCTTTTTTCCCTTGGATTTGTTGAAACCAAGTCAGATAGTTCACTGTTCATCTATCGCCGAGGGTCAGACACTGCCTATTTGCTGTTGTATGTGGATGATATTGTTCTCACTGCCTCCTCTGCCAAGTTTCTCAAGCATGTGGTTGGGGCTCTCCAGCGTGAGTTTGCTATGACAGACAGGGCCAGCTTCACTATTTTTTGGGTATTTCTGTGACACGCTCTGCCAATGGTCTATTTCTCTCTCAACGGCAGTACACTCAGGATATTTTGGAGCACGCTGGGATGAGCGCATGCAAGCCGTGTAGCACACCTGTTGATCTCCACTCCAAATTATCTACAGATGGACCTCCCGTTGATGACGCTAGTCAATACCGTAGCCTAGCAAGTGCTATACAGTATTTGACTTTCACCCGTCCAGACATTGCATTTGCTGTTCCGCAGATTTGTCTCTATATGCATGATCCTCGAGAGCCCCACCTCGCGGCTCTCAAGCGCATCTTGCGCTACCTGTAGGGCACTGTGTCCCTTGGACTGACTATGCACAGGTCTTCCCCTACGAAGCTCGTTGTCTACATGGATGCCGACTGGGCTGGATGTTTTGACACTCGCCGGTCAACCTCTGGCTACGCAGTGTTCCTCGGAGACAACCTGGTGTCGTGGTCCTCCAAGCGCCAGCACACGGTTTCTCGGTCCAGCGCCGAGGCCAAATACCGTGCTGTGGCAAATGGTGTTGCTGAAGCTACTTGGTTATGTCAGTTTCTCATTGAGCTTCAGTACCCGCCTCGCCGTGCCACCCAAGTCTACTGTGACAACGTCAGCGCTGTATATCTCCCTAGCAATCTAGTGCAGCATCAGCGAACGAAGCATGTTGAGATCGATCTCCATTTTGTTCGAGAGAAGGTCGCCCTCGGTCACGTTTGGGTTCTTCATGTTCCTATGACATCACAGTACACCGACGTCTTCACCAAGGGCCTACCCACCTCGCTGTTCCAGGAGTTTCGATCCAGCCTGACCGTTAGCGATGCTCCTGATTAGACTATGGGGGAGTGTTAGACTATTGTAATTATAGTATGTATAATTATAATAGTTAGCCCTTGATTTTAGGCATGTACGCCTGTGCGGTTGGCTTAGAGCCACCCTGGCCTCCATATGTATACACGCACATTGCTATGGAATAGATTGATTCATTCCCACAATTACACTTTCAAAGAGGAAAAGCCTGGTGGCTTTTTCGAATTCGAAATGGAGTGTGCTTTTTTTGGGAGGGAAAACGGAGCGGGCTTTCAATGGCAAGAGCACGGTCACGGGCTCATGGCTGATCTGAACCTTTGTTGACCCCCATCGGACGGATCCCGTTAATAGTCCGTTGAGTTATGGGTAGATACATTTGATTTGTTTTGATTGAATAAAAAGAATAGGGTGTTCGACTGCTGTATTGTTGGCTTGTTTCAGCTTGTTTCAACTTATTCTCTCTCACAGAATACTATTGAATCATTCAAAACCATCCGAAATCCACTGTGCAGTGCACCAGCCGAACACGCGCGGCGGGCATGTCGAAGATCTTCTCCTATTTTGATGTACCGTTGTTGCCTTGCTTCAAAGGTTTAGGTCCCGTTGGATCCAAACCCCTCAAACTAAAACCCATCTAAAAGTATGTAACGGGAATCCATTATCTCCTTGAATGTTCCAACCTAGGTAATAACAGCTAAAAGTGGCGAATGACGAAAATGCCTCGTACTTTTTTCCACACGCCGCCGCGCTTGAGAGTTGGGACCACTCGACTGTGTGATAATAATTTCCTAGCCGCGCGCGACCATCGCACTTTTTCCCTTCACAGTGCGCTCGCAAAGGTGAACCCTAGTCGCTGTCCATGCAATCTAGGCGCTACTGTAGCTGCGCTCCGATTCCCCTCCCTATGTGGGCACGCTACACGGAGAGCATGTCGCGTGTGTCATGCTTCATTCGCCGCCACATATCCAGCGAGTGCGCGAACACAAACCGCCACTGTTGATGCCTGGGCCGATGAGCCTACCTTGGCGGCCTCCCTTTCCCCCTCCAGCCGGTCGGAACTAGCCATGGCTGTCTCAACGAAGATGACTCTCTTTTCAAAAAAGCCTCTGAGGAATAATGTAAGTATTATGCAATTTCTTGTGTCTGTTCTTTCTCGAATCAACCTCTACAAATATCAGATTTCTTCAAGTCTAATTCAAATCACTTTCACATCTACAACCTGCTCCCATGTGTTAGCATCCATGCTGGCGCCAGAAAGGTGGCTGCTGGTGGCACAAATGGTTAAAAGCAATAGAATTAATGAGGGGTAGCATGCTCTAAAATGTCAATTAAGAATACCAAACAAACAATATGACACAAGATACATCCCTGTGGTTCGGTTGCTTGCTGGCAACCTACATCCACGTTGTAGCGAGGCACTAACTTAGTGGCTCACGTGCTAATAGGCATCACACGCCTAGCTCATCACTTAGGCGCCATAAGAACCACACAAGAGAGACTCCACAAGCCACGATCCACTGGAGTACCATTTTACGAATCTCCCACGGGGGGACTAAGGTCAAGAACCCCTCACAATCACTTGATCGGAGCCGACAACAATCACCTATAGCCGCTAAACGATCCACTACTGCTCCAGGCCATCTAGGTGGTGGAACCACCAAGAGTAACAAGAACTTGATCAGCCCAACTCGCCCAACTAGTGCCACAAGATGCAAGATCCCTGAGCAATGCACTAGAGGCTTTCCAATCTCACCTAAATGATGAAATCAAGAATGCAAGTGAGTGGGAGTGTGCTCCTTTGTGCTCATAAGGTTTGCTCAGCTGAAATGGGGATCTAAGAGAGTGGCAATGGCCGGCCAAGTAGTCTATTTATAGCCTCAAGTGAGTGAGCCGTTACCTCTTTTTGGGCCCACTGCAAAGAGCATCGATTTCCTGATTAGGGGCACCAGCCATAGCATCGGACACCACTGGTGCTCACTAACGGCTATATTGAAATGTTCAGAAAACTAGCCATTGGACGCTGTTAGATGACCGGTGTGAAATTTTTTTAACACTTTTTGTAAACTAATTTTAAATCTAACACTGTCTGTTTTTTTCAAAACTAACACTTTTGGCCGTGCCTATTGCCATGGCGCGGCGAAAATCCTGTGCCGCGCCATGCATAGTGGCATGGCAGGTGGATAACATGGCGATGACTGAAAATGCTGACCGGTGACGTGGCAGGGCTTGCCGCGCCACCGATCTTGGCATGGCAGTGACACGCCCTGATCGGTGGCGCGGCAGAGCCGAATAAAAGCGTCGCGGCCGTATGGAATAGAAGGCTCAGTGGGTGTTAGCATATGACGAGGGGGGTTTCAGGTATGGCATCATGACCACTAACTCCTCAGAGTCCTTCAACCGTGTATTCATCAGAGTTCGATCGTTGCCTGTGTCTGGAATTGTTGAGTTCTCTTTTCATAAGTGCAACGAATATTTTGTCAAGAGGTGGGAACTTGTGCAGAGGAATATAGCTGAGCAGGGGTGTTTTGGAAAGGCTAGAGCTGAACATTTGAAGGAGGCCGAGGAATTGGCCAAGCAGCACACCGCCAAGCCGTATGGACCCCACCGCCATTCTTTAGTGTATGGGGCAAGGGTGGCACAAGCTTGGGTGGCGAACATTATGGTGGATGAAACTACCAAGTTGATCTTGAAAAGGTAGAGTGCAGTTGCAATGTCCCTCAGAACATGCATGCCCCTTGCTCTCATATGATCACGGCCTGCAGGGTTCATGGGTACAACTATAAGGATCTGCCATATATGTCACCCTTGTATCTCTGTTCGAACACCGTTAGTATTTGGGAGATGAGCTTCGAGCCATACCTTGACCCAACACAATGGCCACCTTATAATGGTTATGACTACATGCCGCATCCGGATCTAATGAAGGTAGGGAAGGGTAGGAGGAAGAAGAAGCGACTCAAGGGGGACATGGACACTATGAGAGGGTACGGTGAAGGCATGTACGGAGGGGGAGACTTCAACAAGACCCGTGGTAGAAATCTTTGCTCCGTTTGGAAAGAATCTGGTCACAAGGCTAGCAGGCATAGAAGACGAGGGCAGCAGGTGCTTTCATATTGTGTTCGTATTGCATAACAAGTAGTTTAAATTTTGCAATGCTACATAATGTTAATTTGAATATTGTTAATTTGAATACTCTAATCCTTTGTTTATCAATTTGTAACAGGATGGCCCCTCCCATGCTGCACTAGATGTACCCCCTTCTTGAGGTGGAGTACGACAATGAGGTTTCCAAGAGGCGTCCGAGAGTTCTTCTTGAGCCGCACCAGATGTACACCCATATGTCGAACGAATATTGTCGTTAGAAATTTGCAGACTCATGAACCAATGAAAATGTTATGTGGCAACTTGTCAACTTGCGCACAGACTCCATTTATTTGCTTCATATTCATTTCAACTTGTGCATGGTCGCGGTAGCACTTGTAGTTGTTTACAGCACTGATAACAGCACCCGTTCAGTTGCAATTGAGGTTGGTCAGCTTCTGTTTATGTCCAGGTCCTGCCGTGCCATGGGGCTTGGCGCATCAGTGCCGCGCCATGGGCTATGGCGCGGTAGAATCTGGACACAAACAGAACCTAGGCTTAGGGTTGGCACATCGATTTTGTTCGTTTTAGAAATTCTCAACACATTCGCTATTATTAAAAAAACTTGAAGAGCGACAAACGGATAGGTCGGAGGGTGACAAATGGATGAGATCACTTAAGATCAACCATGGATAATCCGAGTACATGATACATGGGTACAGTACATCAATAGTTCAAATGGAAAACAAGACAACACAATCAAAGTTCTGATACATGGTGCAATTCAAAAACCCTTAGTTAGAAACATACTAAGTAAGCAACTCATCGTCTGAGTACCAATCCTCTACCACAACCCTGTTGCTATGGCTAGGGTACCTGCATTGCCCTGATCTGCCTTTCGCCTATAGTAAGCGGCCTTCGCTTCATCTGCGGCCTCTATGGTCTGAGTGAAGAACGCGTCGTCATCCTCCTCCGCTTGCAAGCCCGCCTCTGCTAGAGCTATGAGCTCGCTCAGTCTGCTAGTGTCGTCCTCAGCCTCCTCCGCCTACAAGTCCGCCTCTGCTAGAGTGATGAGCTCGCTCAGTCTACTAGTGTCGTCCTCTAGTTCCTTCGCCTATAAGCCCGCCTCTGCTAGAGTGATGAGCTCGCTCAGTCTGACAGTGTCGTCCTCATCCTCGTCCACCTCATCAGACAACACAATCGGTGATTCAATGGTGCAACCAACTCGTGTTCTATGCTCATCTAACTTTTTTCCTCATACCTTGCACGAGCCACCTCTACAGCATGTTCCTCGCTGCATCCTATCCCTTCATGTATAAAATGCAACCATTTAGCAATGCGATTATATTACATTTAAAATTAGGCAACAAAAAATGCTTTCAAGCACTAAAAGATCCTAATGGCTAGAGGGGGGTGAATAGCCTATTAAAAAATTCTATAACAACACTAAACAAACCGGTTAGACAATTATGAGGCGAAGCAAGTGTTGCGCTAGCCTACTAAAATAGAAAGCCACCTACCACAATTCTAGTTTATATAGTTTCTATCCACACAATAGCTATGACACTACACTAAGTTAGTGTGCTCTCAAAAGCTAACTAAAGAGCCACACTAACCAAACTAACAAGCTCTCACAACTAGCTATACTAAAGAGCTTGACAACTAGTTTGCGGTAATGTTATGAGAGTGAGCAAGTGGGTTATACCGTCGAGTCAAGGAAGGAGCCAATCAATCACAAGAATGAATAACAATGAAGACCAATCACCTCGGAATCAAATGATGAACACAATAATTTTTTACCGAGGTTCACTTGCTTGCCGGTAAGCTACTCCTCGTTGTGGCGATTCACTCACTTAGAGATTCACGCGCTAATTGGCATCACACGCCAAACACTCAATAGGGTGCTGCACAACCAACACAAGATGAGGATCACACAAGCCACGAGCAATCCACTAGAGTACCTTTTGGCTCTCCAAGGTCAAGAACCCTTCACAATCACCACGATCGGAGCCGGAGACAATCACCAACCTCCGCTCAATGATCCTCACTGCTCCATGCCGTCTAGGTGGCGGCAACCACCAAGAGTAACAAGTGAATCCCACGATGAAACATGAACACCAAGTGCCTCTAGATGCAAACACTCAAGCAATGCACTTGGATTCTCTCCCAATCTCACAAAGATGATGAATCAATAATGGAGATGAGTGGGAGGGCTTTGGCTAAGCTCACAAGGTTGCTATGTCAATGCAAATGGCCAAGAGAGTGAGCTAGAGCCGGCCATGGGGCTCAAATAGAAGCCCCCATGAAATAGAGTCGTTGTACCCTTTCACTGGGCACAACATGGGGTGACCGGATGCTCTGGTCATATCGACCAAACGCTGGACCTTAGCGTCCGGTCATGTGATGCATGCCATGTGTCCCCTCTCTTGAAATGTTGATCGCACGATCTCAATGGTTAAGTGATGACCGGACGCGCTGCTGCGAAGTGACCGGACGCTGGACCTCAGCGTCTTGTCATTTCCAGTAAGCATCCAGAGATGATTTTTCATGACCAGACGCATCCGGTCATGCTTGACTGGAAACACCCAGCGTCCGGTCACACGATGACTCCCCTGTGTGCTGCCACATCAACAGGACCAGACGCACCATGTCAGCATCCGGTCACTAAGTGACCTAGCGTCCGGTTAGAGACCGACGCTGCGCGCCCTCTACTACCACTGACCAGACACGCCGGTCCAACCGAGACCAGCGTCCGGTCACTTACAGTGACCTCCGTCTTTTCTATCTAGGGCAGACACTCCACCAGTGGAGTTCCTAACCCTTGCTCAAATGTGCCAACCACCAAGTGTATCACCTTGTGCACATGTGTTAGCATATTTTTCACAAATGTTTTCAAGGGTGTTAGCACTCCACTAGAGCCTAAATGCATATGCAATGAGTAAGAGCATCTAGTGGCACTTTGATAACCGCATTTCGATACGAGTTTCACCCCTCTTAATAGTACGACTATCAAACCTGAATGTGATTACACTCTCTTAGTGTCTTGATCACCAAAATAAAATAGCTCCTACCATTTATACATTTGCCTTGAGCCTTTTATTTTTCTCTTTCTTCTTTTCAGGTCTCATCACCATGGCATCACCATCATCATGGCATGATCTTCATTTGCTTCACCACTTGGAATGTGCTACCTATCTCATGATCACTTGATAAACTAGGTTAGCACTTAGGGTTTCATCAATTCACCAAAACCAAACTAGAGCTTTCAATCTCCCCCTTTTTGGTAATTGATGACAACCCTTTCACAAAGATATGAATTGAAATTCAATTGAATCCATGTTGCTTGCCCAAGCATATTTACCATGTGTAAAAGGATATGGACAAGTTTCATGAACCCCAAATGGTAGCAATTGCTCCCCCTACATATGTGCTTAGAGTTTGGATTGTAGCTTGCACATATGCTTAGATAGGAAATATAGGAGACAATGTCTACCAAATGATGCTAAGGTATAAAAGATGGACCTTTGAAGCGTGATACCAATCGGAGTGCACCATTATACCATCCTTAGCATCATGGTAGCTCGATACCACTTGGAAGCACTTGGAAATGAAATCACTAGATAAACTTATGCATGCTAGATTTTCATTTCATCATTCAAACCTACAACTAGCATACACCACACAAGCATGGATATTGAAATTTAAAACTTGTGCCATGCAAGCAAACATATGAAATGCACATTCAAATGCACCATACAAGTTCATGAGCTTGCTCCCCCTACTTGTGTGCTCAAAATTTTAATTATTTTAATTGATCCATTTCCTTTGTTATATCTCTCTCCCTATGTCAAATTCTCCCCCTTTGTTGTCTTTTCACTATCTTTGTACACTATTTCTCCCCCTTTGTTATCAATGACCACAAAGGTTCAAAATGTAGATAGGTTGAGATTATCAATGTCAATCAATGGGGTGAGGATCATTTTCCCAAATTTGGTCTAATCTAAATCATTTGCCAAAGATATTTAACTTGGTTTGATCCAAGGACAAGCTTCTTCACACCTCCAAATAAGGGTTATCTTGTACCATGTTGAGTTAAACACTTATAGCTCATTTTCTAGATCAAACACTAGGTTTACAAGCCCACAAACATGTCATATGCTACCACTAGATCAAAATTAGGATAGAAGCAATAGTGGTACCATATAATCATCAAATTCATTTGATTTTCATGAATGAGCCTATTTAATGTGAGAGATGACTAGATGCACTAAACATGTCCTTAGCAAGGATGTATGCCATGCCAATCAACTTTTACCTTGGATTGCTCGAAGCAGAGGCATGTCATATAAATGGGGGGTGCATCAACACATATTTGAGAAATCCAATATGTTCAACTCATTCCTTAGCTTGCAAAACCTTTTCTCATCCAATGGCTTGGTGAATATATCGATAAGTTGATCTTCGGTGCCTACACTCTCAATGCAAATGTCTCCTTTTTGTTGGTGATCTCTTATGAAACAATGGCGGACATCAATGTGCTTTGTTCTTGCATGTTGAACCGGATTGTTGGTCAACTTTATAGCACTCTCATTGTCACATAGCAATGGCACTTTCTTGAACTTGATTCCAAAATCACTCAAAGTGGCCTTCATCCAAAGTATTTGTGCACAACAACTACCGGCGGATATGTATTCGGCTTCAGTGGTTGATAATGCAACACTATTTTGCTTCTTTGATGACCATGAAACAAGTGATCTTCCTAACAATTGACATGTGCCCGAGGTGCTCTTTGTTTCAACCTTGCATCCCGCATAATCCGAGTCGGAGTAACCAACTAGCTCAAACTTTGCTCCTTTGGGATACCACAAACCAACATTTGGTGTATGGTTCAAGTACCTCAATATTTTCTTTGTAGCCTTCAAATGACTTTCTCTTGGTGAGGCTTGAAATCTTGCACACATGCATACACTAAACATGACATCCGGCCTTGATGCGGTCACATAGAGTAGGCTTTCAATCATAGACCAATACAATTTTTGATCCACCATATTTTCACTTGCATCACTATCCAAGTTGTCATTTGTTCCCATTGGTGTACTAATGGCTTTACTATCACTCATGCCAAACTTCTTAATCATGTCCTTGATATACTTGCCTTGACTAACAAATGTACCATTCTTCAATTGCTTGATTTGAAGACCAAGGAAGTAACTTAACTCTCTAATCATGGACATCTCAAACTCATTAGCCATCATCTTTCCAAACTCATCACAAAAGTCTTGATTGGTTGATCCAAATTTGATGTCATCAACATAGATTTGCAATACAAATAGATCTTTTCCAATCTTCTTGATGAAAATAGTGGTGTCAACCTTGCCCATCATGAAACCTTTAGAGAGTAGGAAGTCCCTTAATCTCTCATACCATGCTCTAGGTGCTTGCTTCAAGCCATACAATGCCTTCTTCAACTTGTACACGCGGTCGGGTTTCTTGTCATCTTCAAAACCAGGAGATTGCTCAACATATACTTCTTTATTGATATAACCATTGAGAAATGCACTCTTAACATCCATTTGATAGAGCTTGATGTTGTGGGCACAAGCATAGGCTAGCAAGATTCTAATTGCTTCTAATCAAGTAATCGGGGCATATGTTTCTCCAAAGTCAAGACCTTCAACTTGTGTATAGCCTTGTGCTACCAATCTTGCTTTGTTCCTTACTACTATCCCATCTTGATCTTGCTTGTTTCTAAAGACCCATTTGGTTCCAATCACATTGTGTCCCTTTGGTCTCTCTACTAATTCCCATACTTGATTTCTTATGAAGTTATTCAATTCTTCATGCATAGCATTCACCCAATCAACATCCTTCAAGGCTTCATCTATCTTCTTTGGTTCAATGGATGACACAAATGAGAAATATTCATAAAATGAAGCCAATCTTGATCTAGTTTGCACACCTCTTAAAATATCACCAATGATAGTGTCCAATGGATGATCCCTTGCAATATTGGTTGGTTGGAGTATTGGAACTTGATTGCTTGCACTTGCTTGATCATTGGGTTGAGATGATGTACTAGCCACTTGATCTTATTCATTGTCATGAGAACTACTTGTACTAGCTTGATTTGTATCATCTTGCACATTTGAGTTAGAGAGTACTTGCACTTGATCATCTTCATCATCATTTACTTGCCTAGGCCTCAATTCACCAACATCCATGTTCTTCATGGCGTTTGAAAGTTGAATGCCTCTAATATCTTCCAAGTTCTCATTCTCTACTTGTGAACCCTTGGTTTCATCAAATTCAACATCATGAACTTCCTCAAGAATACCACTGTCCAAATTCTAAACTCTATATGCTTTGCTAGTGGTTGAGTATCCAAGTAGGAATCCTTCATCACATTTCTTGTCAAACTTGCCCAATCTTGTGCCTTTCTTCAAGATATAGCATTTGCAACCAAAGACCCAAAAATATGCAATGTTGGGCTTTCTACCATTCAAGAGCTCATATGGTGTCTTCTCTTTCAATGGGTGACAATAGAGGTGGTTGCTACAATAGCAAGCCGTGTTGATAGCTTTGGCCCAATAAGATTGACTCACATTGTACTCACTAAGCATAGACCTTGCCATATCAATGAGTGTTCTATTCTTCCTCTCAACAAGGCCATTTGATTGTGGAGTGTACTTGGCCGAGAATTGATGTCTAATTCTAAATTCATCACACAACTCATCAATTCTAGTGTTCTTAAACTCACTACCATTGTCACTTCTAACTCTCTTGATGGTTGTTTCAAACTCATTGTGAATGTCCTTGACAAATGATTTGAATGTTGCAAACACATCACTTTTGTCCACTAGAAAGAATACCCATGTGTATCTAGTATAATCATCCACTATCACAAAGCCATATTTGTTTCCACCAATGCTAGTGTATTGTGTTGGCCAAACAAGTCCATATGCAATAACTCAAATGCTTTACTAGTGCTCATCATGCTTTTCTTAGGATGGGTGTTTCCAACTTGTTTTCTGGCTTGACAAGAGCTACAAAGCTTATCCTTTTCAAACACAATATTTTTAAGCCTCTAACCAAGTCATGCTTAACCAATCTATTCAATTGTTTTATTCCAACATGACCAAGCCTTCTATGCCATAACGAACCCATGCTAGACTTAGTGAACAAGCATGTAGATAATTTAGCTTCACTAGCATTGAAATCAACCAAGTATAGATTCTCATATCTAAATCCTTTGAAGATCAAATTAGAGCTATCTACACTTATGATCTCTACATCATCTACCCCAAATATGCATTTGAATCCAAGATCACACAATTGACCCACAGATAGCAAATTAAAGTTTAAGCTCTCTACTAGCAACACATTGGATATGCTCATATCATTGGATATTGCAATCTTACCAAGTCCTCTGACCTTGCCTTTGCCATTATCACCTAATGTGATACTATCATAACCATCATTGCCATTGGTGTTGATTGAGTCAAACATTCTTGCATCACCAGTCATGTGTTGAGTGCACCCACTATCAAGAACCCAATGCCTTCCTCTAACTTTGTAATTGACCTACAAAAGAAGATCAATTCTTTTTAGGTACCCAAACTTGCTTGGGTCCTTGAAGGTTAGTTACTAAGCTCTTTGGTATCCAAATGGCTTTCTTCTTTGAGCCCATCCATGGTTTACCAATGAACTTAGCATTCATACCATTTATACCCTTAGTAAGCACATAGAAAGAATTAATCTTAATTGAGGATACATTAGCATTTTGCTCTTGTTCTTGCACTCATGCTCTTTATGACCAACTTTCTTGCAACTAGTGCAAAACCGACCATTGTTCTTCACAAAACTAGTCTTGTGAGGAGCAAAGGCCGCCTTACCTTTCTTGGGGGTATAGCCCAATCCCTCTTTGTAGAGAGAAGCTCTTTGGCTACCCAAGCACATAAGCAAGCGGTCCACACCACCATAGGCTTTAGCTAAGGTGTGAGTGAGCTTATTGACCTCCTTCTTGAGGTTCTCATTCTCAACCATTAGTGAGGTATCACAAGTGAAACCATCACTACTAGATGAGGTGGAAGTAGAAGTACTACAAGAAGGGTTAGTGGGAGCAACAATGATAGGCATAGATAATGATTCATCAATTATATCACAAGTTAAGCCTATATTGCAAGTTTCAACATGCTTCTTTTTATTTTGCTCATCAAGCAAAGAAGAATGAGCTTTTTCAAGCTTCTTGTGAGCTTTGCCAAGCTTCTCATGGGCTTCCTCTAGCCTCTCATGAGATGCATTGAGCTCATCAAAGGCTTGCTTAAGGGCTTTTAGTTCCTTATACAAGCTTTTGCATTCCATTCTCTTGATGTCAAAGTGTTCTTTAGCATCTTCTAGCATGTCAAATAGTTCATCCTTAGTAGGTTCATCATCATCACTATCACTTTCATTTTCATTTTCATTATCATGTTCCTCATCACTTCCATCATCATAATTTTGTACCTTAGTGGCCTTAGCTATGAAGCATGATGGAGTGTCGAAGAGAGAAGGCTTCTCATTGATTGCAATGCTTGCAAATGCCTTCTTCTTGGTGGTCTTGTCATCATCACTATCATCATCATCACTTGAGGAAGCATCACTATCCCAAGTGACCACATATGAACCACCCTTCTTCTTCTTGAAGGTCATCTTGTCCTTCTTCTCTTTCTTTTCCTTTTTGTCCTTCTTGTTCTTTTTGTTGTCATCATCATTGTCTCTATTGTATGGGCATTGAGCAACAAGATGATCTTTGCTTCCACATTTTAAGCACCTTCTTGACTCTTTCTTGTTCTTGGATAAAGATTTCTTTCTTCTAGCACGGTACCCTTTCTTCATCATGAACTTGCCAAATTTCTTGACAATGGGAGCCATCTTCTCATCATCATAATTAATGGGGATGGGGATCCCAATCTTCTGTTAGGTATAGGTAACTATCATTGTGGCGGAGAATGACACACCGATATGGCTTTAGATCAAAAGATCGAACCCTGCAATCTTAGCACCACAACTCCTCTGGTTATCAACTGAGACACATATCCGGTTGACCTCGCCAAGAAGGCTAATCCTTGCCTACGCAACGAAGAACACAAGCAAGAACAAGAAAGAAAGCAACCAAATTGCAGATGAATGATTAATATCACAAAGTTGGGGTCTCACAAACCGATGAACGGCGAAACTGTTCTTGACAAATTAATCTAAGCAAAACTCAAAACCTAATGACGGCAGTGACGTACGATTATAAAGGTCTTAGGGTCATTGCCTACCCTAGACGCGCCCCTAATGGGCTCAAACACAATACACGGTCCAACGAACCAAAAGACGGTGTCGCAGCACCCTGGCAGATTCTGGACACTGACTTGTTTCAACAATTCCTATTGATTCTGAAGGTTTTTTGACATGATACCACTTGAATTGCCTTCCTTATCAAATTAGCTTTCCAACCATATGTGGATCGTTGAAAACGGAGTCCGGATGCATCCTGGGTGACCAGTTTAAGACAGACTGGTCCTAGAGGCCGAGGCAGACTCGAACTTGAGTTGCTTTGGGCCTCCACCTTAGGGACTCGAACCGAATTAGCCTCGGGCCTCCTTCTTGACTTGGACACCCTTGCTGGCCTCCTACCCCTCCATACCATGTGCCAAACATGGTCATATGCATGGGTGTCATGTCCTCATCATCCTCCCCTTCTTGACAAAAAGTCATCCTCGGCGTCGATTATGCTTGAAACTGATCCTGCACAACATAAAGGAGAACGGGGTTGCGAAGACAAAGGGAACTGAAATAATTATGAGAAGGAACGTGACCATGTTTCCAAGTTTCTAGCATGTCATCTCGCATAAAAATTTCAGCAAGCATGTAGACTCCATGATCCGAATGCATACGATGTATATAAACACTATCCTGCAAAAGATTAGAATTAATCAAAGACAATGCAGGAATAGATGGTCTAGCAGACATAGGTAGCAACCAACAATGCTCCCCTTTTTGAAAGTGAACTTGTTTCTTTGAGGAACATGAGAAAATGTTTGTATTATTATGGCTGCCCTCTAAACGATCATAATCTTGTACAACAAAAGAAAAATTCAAATTACTACGAATGTATACTCGATGTATCAAATATTGTCCCTTGTTGTTATATTTGCCAATAACATGATATGTGTGTTTAGAAAACCAAGACAAATCAGCATATTTAAAAAGGCTCTCCTCCAAACAATCTAGGTTACACAAAACATCAAATTCAATGTAACCCAAAGTATGTAAAGAAGACAACAGTTTGAACTTATCAGTTTTAGTAGCAATATGAATAACATGTTTATTTTCAGCACAAGTGACTGGTTCCAAAACATGTAAAACTAAACCATCATCAACCAATTCATCTTTATCACAAGGAACTTTAAGCAAATTATCATAGGACAGAGATAAATCAAGAGAGGGTTCTACTAACAATTGCTCTATGATAGCATGGTTTGTGGAAAAATTTAGGACATTAAAACAATTCTCACCTTCCGTGAGTGTAGCACCATGGGCATTACCTGTGTTCTCAGTAGGAGTAACAGGTGCATTGTGAAGTGATGGTTCTGAATTTGCATATGAGGTTGTGAGCTCCTCATTTTCTTCCATGTCATCCTCTCGCTTATGGACATTATCCTGCAGAAGGTTAGTCATAGCAAGAGGAATAACAACAGACTCTTCCTCTAAATGGTGCACCTCATCATATGAAGTCAAAACAGGAGGTGGATTAACAAAGGTTTCTCGCATAAGGAGTTTCAAATCATTCCAAGTTTGAGGTTTATTAGAAGGATCTAAAGACTCCCACCAAGATAAAGCAGAATGTCACAAAACACTAGCTGCATTTTTTACCTTCCTCCTTGGACACATAAAGCGAGTAGCAAATATGTTATCTATGGCAATTTCCCACTCCATGTACTCATCAGCACCTATACCATCATAAGTCGGTGGATACGAACAACCTGTCATTGTTAGAAGATAGCAAAAGACAACACAAAAGTATTATCCCTATCAAATGATTATGTGGTTGCAATGGTGTTACTTTTCATAGTAAGTGGAAGCGTCTTACCAAGCTCTTACAATGTTCTTACCAACGCAAGCAGTGGATGGTACAACCGGCGGCTAGTTCATGATACCTGTGAGGCAGTGGTACTGAGATTGCAAGGTCCTTTTTCTGTACTGATCTGAAGAGTTTGTGGAGCTTGGAAGGCACACAAAGAATAATATGTATATCTGGCACACAAGTTAGTAAAAAAAAGTAATGTTGAATTATAGTCCAAAGTACTTGTTCTCATTGCTGGTCTAAAATGTTCCAAGTACCAGATGTGTAACAAACAAGTATGGTGGATAGCAAGATGACATGGGTGTGAAAAACAAGTATGGTGGATGGCAACATCAACATAAACAAGAAACCAGACAGCACACGCTAACACAGCTCACTTTGCCCTTCTCTATGTGCTCCTCTAGATATTGTTCTTGTGGCAGAACCTCCTAAATTATAGGACCCACATGCACTTGTCACTGTCCAATGACCTTTGACAACTATGCATATGTTCCTGGTAACTTAAGAAGTATGTCGGGTGTCCTCGGGGAACCCTGAATCATCCACGATTTCCGAGCAGGATCACATTACAGAGTCATTGCAGTATTACAACATTTATTCAAATATCAACACTAGAGTAAAAATAGTGGAAGTCTTACAATAACATAGTTTACAAACCAGTTGTTTCAAACCTTACAAACTAAGTTCGATAATTATTACAAACCATAGTAGTAGTGGAGTGGCATAAGTAACATATACATAACACACAAAATAAACATCCTACCCAAGGATCACACATTTACTTCTCATCGTCAGAATGAATGATAGTCATGCAGCATGATCCAAAACAGATCTGCTCATGAGGCTCACCTGCAACAAGGGTCAATGAACCCTGAGTACAAAAGTACTCAACAAGACTTAACCGAAATATTAACTGATAAACTTAGGAATGCAGGCTCAGGGATTCAAGGTATAGCTCTAACAATAATCAAAGTTCTTTTGCGTAAAAGCTCTTTAACAAAATTCTTTACTTTAACATGTAAAACTTTATAAGTACCACATATGAATCTGCCATGATTCGTAATGAGATCATAAACTTCATATCCAACATCTTCTCAAACCATCCTTAAGTTCCAGTTATTAACTACGATGATGAACAGAGAAGTGAGTCTCCATAACCGAGGAGCAACGATGATTCAAACCGATTAAACCCAGCTGGGAATTCAAGACCACACGACATATGCAGGTCCCTGACCTACATATACCAACCTACTCTCGGATCCTCTAAAACAAGAATGGGTCCGTGCCACCCGAGAATACAGTACTCCACCAATCCAGCCCATTGCCACGTGGGTACACGCTATTCCTGCCATCTCTCCACTCCCAGTGCGCGAGTAGCCATTCTCGTAATAGAATCACCAAGTTAAGGCTTACCAGAGTATGTGGTTAGTACTACAAAGTCTCACCGCACATAGTTCAACAACGGACGGACCTTAATCGACACAGGCGGAAAGAGCCCGCTCACAAGACCTCCATGTCTTGTGGCTCACACACACCGAGTCTGCCCGGTCTAGATTTATTACTCCACATCCCCATATCACATGATAACATAAGTAACCAAGGTTCCATTTAAAACTTGCAGGTGACAGGTAATCACCCGACTTTCATCATTCTACGCATAGCTAAGCAAAACTAGGCATATACGAATTTAAGACTGGTAATATGGTAAATATGGAATAACAAGGGTGATAATGCACCAATTAGGCTCTTACTTAACTCCTAATCACTTAATGCAGTAACGAAAAGCAAAAGCAAAATTAATTTGTAAAACACAAGGTAGGTTTGTATGCATCCGGGGCTTGCCTTCATTGACGGAAAAGTCCGGTTCCTGCGACGTTTCACAAGTATTCGATCCGACCTCAACAGACGGATTAACCTCCTCGGCAACTTGATTAACTATCACATGTTCACCTTCGTTCACTACACATAATAACAATGCCATGTTTAACATGATGCGGAATACGAAACATGATGCTCGATGATGGATGCAAAAATTAATAATTTGAATACAACTTTCCTTCGCGGTATAGTTGCAAGTCAAACAAACTAAATCTTTTTCATAACACATACATCAATTGCCAAGGATCATTATCAACTAATGACCCAAGGTCATCACTCAATCCAAAATTTCAAACAAAACCTAAATCATTAAAGGTTACTATTTGCTTTTATGAATTAATTATTTAATTCAAAATTATAAAATAAATCAACTTATTCTAATTGAGCTCAAAATTTTAGTAACTGTTCATTACATGGTAAGTAATTGGCAAAACAAATTTCATAATTTTTGGACAATTAAATAAGCCTAGAAAAATCATGGAAATCCATTTATTAATAAATTGAGCAATTTTTATCACATCAAAAAGTGCTGAAAAACAATATTTCATATTTTTCTTAAATAATATACATCACAGAGGAGTGACACAAAAATTTTCATAATTTTTGGAGCTCTAAATAAATCTACACAAAAATAACAAAAATAGACACTATTCATTCAAATCTGAAAAACAGAAATTCATTTTGAACTACGTAGTCACTAACATCCCGACCCCACCTGTCATCCCTAACCTCGCACGTTTGACCACACCGGCGACTGCGCTGACCGACGATATCTCGCCGACGGCGAGACCAACGGCGACGACCAAACCACCAAAACACTCCCCACACTACCCCGCATCGATTGACGGCACAACCTTGAGCAATTACAGCGAGGCACGAGCTTGACATCGGCCATGGCGGACGTGGTGGCACGGCCATACTACGCTGGCGACAGGAGCCCAGTAGCGATTGAACCAAGTGCACGAGAAGTATCAGCAGCTCACCCCGAATACGTTGGAGCAAAGACCGAGACCAGAGGAGCAACGGAGAGGTGAGTCGACGTGTACAGCAACCACGGCGGCGCAGACGATGGTGGTGATGATGCTTCGGCGACTGGAGTGGACAAAAGGACCAATTAACCGGTGATAAAGTATCACGGGCACAAGGCAAAGCTGACGGTACGTTCAGCAATGACAAAGACACACCGTGAAGCTCCAGCCACGACGAATCGTGCTCGATGGAGACGCTGCCGGCCACGAGGAAGAAGAGCGCGCACCGTGAGTTTTCGATGAAGACAAGCCACAAAGACTGGTTGGCTGGACGCGCAAGGAACTAGCGGAGCTGGGACAAGCTTTGCTGCGATGGCGCGGGCGCTGGTTCGACGGCAAAAGCTCAACAGAGCTATGGCAACGGCGGCGGTGGAAACAGAGGAAAGGAGCGGGGGCAAACGGCGACGGCCAAGGCTAAATAGAGCGGCTCAGAAGCACAAGGAAGCCATGCAGGAGACTTCTCCGTGCCAGCGCGAAGCCGAGGACATCCACGTGCGCGCCTGGAAGCGAACCGAAGGTCGCCGGCGGTGTAGCTAAGGCGGTGAACACTGTTCACAGTATTTACAAGATTGCTATTCGCTTTAAATCCCAAATTACTCCCAAATCTGTAGAACAACTCAAAAATCTCCAAAAATAAAAGTTGTTCAAAATTCAAAGTTCTACAACTTTTCTTTTATAACCAACCCCTAATTCAGTCTACATTTTGAAATGAACTTTTGAATTCAAATAGGGAACATTTAACGAATTACGCATTTTTGAATTACTTCAAATTTTTCATAACAACTTTGAAAACTCCAAAAACAAACTTTGTATAACTTGTCAAGCTCTACACTTTTGCTTTTGGGTTCAACCCCAAAATATGCTTAGATTTTGAAATGAGTTTTTAGGGTAGGATTTAAATACTGAAAATCAGGGTTTTCTGGAAAATTCAAATCCAAACCAAATTTTGACTTGATTCAAACAATTCAATTCAACACTCATAACACAAATGTAAACTTGTTTTAGTGAATGCATATCAAAGTTTTCACCAAATGCCAAATGCTTTGTAATGCATGTGATGACATGTCAGGTTTTAGTATTTAAACACCCGAGGTGTTACAGTTCCTCTTTTGCCCCTCTCTTTTTTCTATTTTTTGGGCTGTCGTTGTTTTTCTAGGAAATTTTGACTTTTTCTTTTTCTTTTTTTATTTTTTTCTTCACATAGAAGCACAAAAGAAGTAACCATAGAAAATATGAGCCTAAACAAGTGAAAGACGTGGCATGTGGAAATTTCAGAAGACGTGCTCAAAATTGACAAAAAGCTTGTGACCACGAAAAGAGGATCTTGTGACCAGTTTTTGACCAAATTAAAAATCTCCAACCTCGACAAGACAAGGATGGATGGATCCAAAAAAAATTTTCTGGTCGATTTTGATATATGGAACGTCGAAATCCGAGTTCGTATGCGAAAACTAGACCAGTTTTAAGAATTGACTCTGAATTAGAGGACAAAACGGAAACGTGTGCAAAATTGGTCACCAAAGCAAAGATTTGATGAAAACGATGGGGAAAAACACACAAACTAGAGTCTAACACGACCTAACTAGCAACAAGACCTCGACTAGGACACAAACTCAACACGACGGACTCTAAAACTAAAATATGCAAAGGCTATGGCGCGGAAGGTTCTAGGACAGAAAAAAATAAGTATGGCACTGGACTATGGGACGAATGCGAATCACTCAAAACTAGGGGATAAATGTGAACTTGATGGTATACCTTAGCTCTGATACCACTTAATGGGGATGGGGATCCCGATCTTCCGTCAGGTACAGGTAACTATCGTTGTGGTGGAGAATGGCACACTGATCCGGCTTCAGATCGAAAGATCGAACCCTACAATCTTAGCACCACAACTCCTCTAGTTATCAACCGAGACACGTATCCAGTTGACCTCACCAAGAAGGCTAATTCTTGCCTGCACAATGAAGAACACAAGAAAGAACAAGAAAGAAAGCAACCAAATTGTAGATGAATGATTAATATCACGAAGTTGGGGTCTCACGAACCGATGAACAGTGAAACTATTTATGATAGATTAATCTAAGCAAAACCCAAAACCTAATGTCGACGGCGACGTATGATTATAAAGGTCTTAGGGTCATCGCCTACCCTAGACGCGCCCCCTAATGGGCCCAAACACGATACACGGTCCAACGGACCAAAAGACGGTGTCGCAGCACCCTGGTAGATTCTGGATGCTGATTTGTTTCGACGATTCCCGTTGATTTTGAAGGTTTTTTGATGTGATACCACTTGTATTGGCTTCCTTATCAAATTAGCTTTCCAACCATATATGGATCATCAAAAACGGAGTCCGGATGCATCCTGGGTGACCAGTTTAAGACAGACTGGTCCTAGAGGCCGAGGTAGACTCGAACTTGAGTTGCTTTTGGCCTTCACCTTGGGGACTCGAACCAAATTAGCCTCGGGCCACCTTCTTGACTTGGACACCCTTGCTGGCCTCCTACCCCTCCATACTATGTGACAAATATGGTCATATGCATGGGTGTCATGTCCTCATCAATCATCATCCCATGAACCACCATCTTCATTTGATGTATCTAGCTTTGCCTTGCCCTTGGATGATGTGGCCTTGAATGCCACGCTCTTCTTTTTCTCATCTTTCTTTTCCTTCTTTTATTCCTTCTCATCATCATCTCTATATGTATCATCAGTCATTATATCTCCCAACACTTGGTTTGGTGTCATGGTGTCCAAACCGCTCCTCACTAGAATAGTGACCAATGTGCCAAATCTTAAAGGCAAACATCTCAAGAACTTGTGGGAGAAGTCCTTGTCCTTCACCTCTTCTCCAAGTGCTTTGAGATCATTGACAAGCACTTGAAGCCTATGGAACATCTCCAGCACACTCTCATCCTCCTTTATCTTGAAGCTTGCAAACTTCTCTTTGAGAATATATGCCTTTTCACCCTTTACGGTTTAAGTGCCCTCAAATGATTCTTCCAACTTCTTCCAAGCCTCATGAGCCATCTCAATATTCTTGATTTGCTCAAATGTTCTCTCATCAATTGCATCATGAATGGCACTTAGAGCAATATCATTGTTTTGGAGAAGCACTTCTTCGCCCACGGTGGGATTCTCCGGATCATCAATCTCAATTTTGGTTTCTATCACCTTCCACGCTTTTCTATTGATTGACTTGATATGTGTGGTCATCTTTGATTTTCAATACAGATAATTTGTGCCATCAAATTGGGGTGGCTTCTTGGTGTTATTGATTTAAGCCATTTTTACACCGAAGGTTGTTAAGCCTCAAATCACGGTGACCTTGGCTCTGATACCACTTGAAAGGTTCTAATGGCTAGAGTGGGGTAAATAGCCTATTAAAAATTTCTACAATAACACTTAACAAACTGGTTAGACAATTATGAGGCGAAGCAAGTGTTGCGCTAGCCTACTAAAATAGCAAGTCACCTACCATAATTCTAGTTTATATAGTTTCTATCCACACAATAGCTATGACACTACACTAAGTGTGCTCTCAAAAGCTAACTAAAGAGCCACACTAACAAAACTAACAAGCTCTCACAACTAGCTACACTAAAGAGCTTGACAACTAGTTTGCGGTAATGTAATGAGAGTGAGCAAGAGGGCCGCCGAGTCGAGGAAGGACCCAATCAATCATAAGAATGAATAACAATGAAGACCAATCACCTCGGAATCAAATAATAAATACAATGATTTTTTACCGAGGTTCACTTGCTTGCCGGCAAGCTACTCCTCGTTGTGGCGATTCACTCACTTGAAGGTTCACGCGCTAATTGGCATCACATGCCAAACCCTCAATAGGGTGCCGCACAACCAACACAAGATGAGAATCACACAGCCATGAGCAATCCACTAGAGTATCTTTTGGCTCTCCATCGGGGAAAGGTCAAGAACACCTCAGAATCACCACGATCGGAGCCGGAGACAATCACCAACCTCCGCTCGATGATCCTCGCTGCTCCAAGCCGTCTAGGTGGTGGCAACCACCAAAAGTAACAAGCGAATCCCGCAGCAAAACACGAACACCAAGTGCCTCTAGATACAAACACTCAAGCAATGCACTTGGATTCTCTTCCAATCTCACAAAGATGATGAAGCAATAATGGAGATGAGTGGGAGGGCTTTGGCTAAGCTCACAAGGTTGCTATGTCAATACAAATGGCCAAGAGAGTGAGCTAGAGCTAGCCATTGGGCTTAAATAGAAGCCCCCATGAAATAGAGCCGTTGTACCCCTTCACTGGGCACAACACGGGGTGACCGGACGCTCTAGTCATATCGATCGGACGCTGGACCTCAGCGTCCGATCACACGATGCATGCCACGTGTCCCCTCTATTCAAATGTTGATCACCCGATCTCAATGGTTAAGTGATGACCGGACGCGCTGCTGCGAAGTCACCGGACACTGGACCTTAGCATTCGGTCATTTTCAGTAAGCATCCAGAGATGATTTTTCACAACTGGACACGTCCGGTCATGCTTGACCGAACACACCCAGCGTCCGGTCACATGGCGACTCCCCTATGTGCTGCCACGTCAGCAGGACTGGACGCACCCTGTCAGTGTCCAGTCACTAAGTGACCCAGTGTTCGGTCAGAGACCGACGCTGCGCGCCCTCTGCTGCCATTGACCGAACGCACCAGTCCAACCGAGACCAGCGTCCGGTCACTTACAGTGACCTTCGTCTTTTCTATCTAGGATGGACACTCCGCCGGTGGAGTTCCTAACCCTTACTCAAATGTGTCAACCACCAAGTGTATCACCTTGTGCATATGTGTTAGCATATTTTTACAAATGTTTTCAAGGGTGTTAGCACTCCACTAGATCCTAAATGCATATGCAATGAGTTAGAGGATCTAGTGGCACTTTGCTAACCGTATTTCGATACGAGCTTCACCCCTCTTAATAGTACGGCTATCAAACCTGAATGTGATCACACTCTCTAAGTGTCTTGATCACCAAAACAAAATAGCTCCTACTATTTATACCTTTGTCTTGAGCCTTTTTGTTTTTCTCTTTCTTCTTTTCAGGTCCAAGCACTTGATCATCACCATGGCATCACCATCATCATGTCATGATCTTCATTTGCTTCACCACTTGGAATGTGCTACCTATCTCATGATCACTTGATAAGCTAGGTTAGCACTTAGGGTTTCATCAATTCACCAAAACCAAACTAGAGCTTTCAAGCATTCACTAGCACATAATGCAACAACATGCTCATTCAAGACCTGTATTTGTACTCTTGTCTGCTCCCTTGCCTCCTTCCTTGCCCTCTCCTCCTCTAACGTCATCCATCTCTCCAATCCCCATTTGTCAAGCCCAACATCGATCGGGTTACAAATACTGCGTTGTCTAGCAAACTCACGCATCCTGTTTTTGTGATGTTTAACGAATAGGTTGACGTAGTCAGGTCCATGTCCCTCTTCCATGCAATTACTTGCTTCCCCTTCAGTTAATCCAAGAACTTATCTTGACCATCATAACATTCCCATCTGCATTTCCTAGTGCTCTGTTCAAACAAAAAATTATATCATATATGTCTTAGCAAATGAAACAAAATACAATTTTATGTTTACCACAAAAATAACCAACCTCATCATAATCAACCATATGACCGCAATAATGACCTTTTCCAAGCTCCGAAGGGACTAGACCGTAGTTGGATTTAACACCACATTCGCACTTGACTGAAGGTGCTTTGTAAATTAATCTTTCTTTCTTCTTTTGCTTTGCCTTTGACGGTTCTTCCGGCCATTGGTTCTTAGGACCATACAACCACTCCTTGAAATGACACTTCACCGCTAAAAACACCTAAATAAGGTGACATTAGTACATGAACACATATAGCTCAACATTTTAATACATACATTTTGCACTTACTTCATGCTTGTTTGGACACACCAACTCCAACGTATTCTCAAGGTTTATCATAGCTCCATCTCCGTAATTGCACAGAGGAGGTTCCTCTAGTCATCTAACTGTGGCTAAGTGCTTCTCCTTAGCCGTCATTGGAGGGGGGTTAGGGGGAGGTGGAACCCACCGCTTGAAGTGCTCTCGTGGATGTCGTCCTCTCCGCTAATCGTCGAAAAGGAGATACCTAGGGTTAAACTTGTCTGCACCGTCGATCCACTGAAAGAAAAAATACCTCTCATGAGCATACACAACAAAATTCTAATAAAAATATTAATAACCTAGTAATACAAATGAAGAAAAAAAACATACGAAAACAATTACTTACATTAAAACGATTGCATGCGTAGAAGCAATGAGCCGCTGTGTCCGGATGTCTCGATTGAAACACATTGGCCGGACGACCACAGTCACGGTTAGGGACAGGGAGGTCAGGAGGGACGGGGGCATCTTTGCTAGACTTGTCGGGGTACAATTCTCTAGGATGACCCCGTTTTCGTCATAACTGCTCCCGAAATATGTCTTCCATCTAATAAAACGGTTCAAAATAAACATCAGTCGAAACAACGCAAATTAATTAAAAATATAATCCTTTGCATTGCAACTCAAATAATATAATAAACACTTATAGCAACAAAAATATACATGGTAAATATATTTCTAACTAAATAATTAATTAAGGCGGGCGGGCAGGCGCGAAGGCGGGCGGGTGTGGCAGTTGGCAAGCGCGGGCGTGCGTGCGGGTAGGCGAGCGGGCACGAGCGTGCGTGCGGCGGCAAGCGCGTGCGGCCAGGCAGATAGAGGGAGGGCGGCTCGCGAGCGATATATATACCGGGAGTGACGCACCGTGAGGGATGGCGCGGCACTGCCGCGTCAAGATCGATGGCACGGCAAGCCCTGCTACGTCACCGGTCAGCATTTTTAGTCGTCGCCACGTCATTCACCTGCCGCGCCACCATGCATGGTGCGGCACAAGGTGGCAATAGACACGGCCAAAAGTGTTAGTTTAAAAAAAACAATATTAAATTTAAAAATAATTTACAAAAAAAGTGTTAAAAATAAATTAAAAAAATTCACCGGTGCGACCACCGGTGACGAGCAGTGCGTGTTAGCACATTTCGCTCCGATTACATGCTCTCTAGAACAGGTGACCGATGCATTCATCAGTGCCAGCACTGGTGGTGACCGGTGCTCATTACATGCGGGAGAGCAGCTTGCACCCTCTGGATGCCCACATCGGTGCACTTTAACCGGTGTGCATGGTGCTCGGCTAAAACTTGTGCAAAGTGAAAGGCGCAGCCATCGTGACCGGTGTGCCACCGGACACGACCGATGCATGCTGAACAGTAGCACCGAGGGCACCCAAGCACCTCCTTTCAATCAGCCAACTCTCAAATATTTTTCACAAATATGTTAGAGTCAAGTTAGCCCGAATTGTCTAACTAAAGCTTCTCTCTTAATAATATGGCCATCTATCCAAAATCCGTTCACGCCGCAAGCGAGCATGAACATGTGGGCATCCTTTCTTCTCCTTACACTAACTTGAGAAGGTGGAGAGGACTTCCATATTTAAGCATGCTTACCTCCACTTCACCGAGCAAGGTGGGACTAAAGGTTCTCACTTCCCCTCTCTTGCTCACATGAATGGGCCTTTGAGATTTCTCTAGGAATTTTAGGATTTCTTATTTGAGCCCCAAGCCCACAAAGATTCTAACAATTAGGTCTTCACTCAAACTATTCACATCAACAAACCACATCATTTACTAACATATATTTAGTTGTCCACATCAAAGAACAAAAAAATATCCACTAATATGTATTGTAATATTTATCTGTTGATATAAGTAGTATAATTCCACCTGCGATTCCCGCATCAACACGCGGAGCATTCTTCTAGTAGTATATAAAAAACACATATCCGTGGTGCACAACAAGATCTATGATTGCGAGAACTTCACTTTTATTCATCAGAAATATTAATAAATATTTCGGTATTATATAATATAGTATTGTGTTAAGGGCTCTTTAATACATTTTAGATTTTACAAAAGAAATATAAAGCATACATTAATTTAGATAAGATTAATAATTTAAGTTCTAGTGTTCATGAATAAAAGTAATAGAATTTTTTTTCTATATGTCACATCTGTCACCTAAAAATTTAAATCCTGTCAATCCCACATCTCTCATTTGCCATCTAAAAATTTAAATCCTGTCAATGCCACTATTTAAAAATGTGAATCTATTTCACAGTATTTTTAAAAAATGAAAGAATCAATATGGCTTTTATATCTTGTAACCAAGAGAATCAGGCTAATTATTGCATAAGTTAAGCAACACAATCCTAATATTATTTGGACATAAAAAAAATCAAAGAACAGTAAGCTTATCATTTCTAGCGTTCGACAAACTTTGGAGAAGAAATCCATGGTTTCATCATACTTCTATAGCTATGTTCCTACACTCCCTCCGTCTTAAATTATAAAATATTTAATTTTTTTAGATATATTACTTTTACTATGTTCGATTGGCTGCTCTTAAAAGCAGTATTGCTGCAGCTACAGGAGCTAGAATCTTCTCGTAGTTGTATGGGTGATTCGAATATAGAAGCTGACCATGCTAGATTACCCACGAACTCGTGCATTTCTAGCTCCTGGATGTCTTTTTTTTTTTTTTGTTGATGTCGTCTTGATAGTATCTTGTCATGTGAATTAAATTGTTGTGGAAGGTACAACCACTTGCATGGGGGTTACATATAGTACATGTGACGTGTTTGGTTTACCAGTTGGTTCCATGCAGCACGGGTCAAGGCCGCACGAGTCCATCACATGAGGGTGTGATTGGTTGCTTTGACGAGGAGAAGTCAGGATGTGAGTCGGTTTAGGATGGTGAGATGCATGCTTAAACCGTGCACTTAATCGTATTTGGTTGTCTTTGTTGTTGGTCCAGTATGAGATGAGATCTTGTTTGGTTGCATGCATGGATGAGAGTTTTGAGTGTGACACATGAATCCCTGCGCCATGCCTGAATCAAGCCATCCTATATAGAGAGGGAGGTGAAAATTAAGAAGATGAAGTCGTGTGAGATAGAGGAGGGCAGATGAATGAAATAATACAAATGAAAGGTGCAAGGAAGACAACCATACACACAACATGAATGAGATCAGACATCAAAATAACACGGAGACGGTCCGATTCGACCTACCAATCAGACCCTGAATTTTTGCGGGTTCGAATCAGCGCGCGTTTAGTTCGCGAAAAGTGCGAAATTTGACTACTGTAGCAATTTCGTTTTTATTTGGCAATTAGTGTTCAATCATGGACTAATTAGGCTCAAAACGTTCGTCTCGCAATTTCCAACCAAACTGTGCAATTAGTTTTTATTTTCGTCTACATTTAATGCTCCATACACGTACCGCAAGATTCGATGTGATGGATACTGTAGCACTTTTTAGGAAAACTTTTCGCGAACTAAACAAGAGCTCATTCTCGGATTGGTTGGTACCATAAACCAAACGCGCCGGTAAAGAATGGTTTGTCCCTGGAATCTGAGCATGTGATATGAGCCACATGGGATTCGAAGATGCTGACAATTTAGCAGGAAGCAATATCTGTATTTCTTTAATGGCAATAATTAACATGTAAGGTGAATTTACTGACTTTCCGTACAGCTATAATAGTAAGACCATCGAGAGGGCATATCTTTTAGCCAACCCAAAGCATCTCAATGAGACATTGATGAGAAACGAAGTAGCAGGTATCAACAAGTAGCCACCTGGTAAAGTGGTAATAATACCACCATTTGCACATCCTAGCAAACTTATGCCTCCACCAAATTTACAAAAATCGTGGGGCGATCACTAAAATGAGAACAGTGAAAGTGTGGAACTGCTCTCTATTTCTTAATATTACGCAAAAGAGCATGAAAGTAAATGCTTCAGGATCACTGTAACAGTTGTTCAGAAGCTGTCATTCTCCTGCTGGGTGATGGTCAAAACAAGCCCAAAGTGGTCGCTTGGAAAGACAGGCAACTGAACCATTCGGCTCTCTTTCCGAATCTTCTTCTCCTTGTAGTAGGAGATACCCGGTATTGCCTCCTTCCCGATCATCTCAATGCTGTCGATCTTGAAGTCTGCCAGCTTGCACACAAACCGGTCCATTCGCTTCTGATTCACACGTTCTTTGCTGTACATCTGATCCCACTTAGGAGGTGCAGGGCATGGGCTCTCTAGGTGGGTCGTGGCTATTATCAACCATTTCATCTCTCCTGTGCTAACACTTGTGAAGCACAGCTCTCTTCCCATTATTGAGTTCGAAAATGGGATGCAGTCAGATGCCTTCACTGGCAGTTTGCTCAACTGTAATTGTTGAGGTCAAAAGAAATCAGTAAAAATAAATGAACTCCGAGAAAAGGATAAACATTGCCAACCTCCCAATTTCCCATGGAAGGTCAACTATAGATACCACATGAATCCGAATCAAACATAGCCCATTGTAACTTGTAATGATTTGTTGAATATGTGAAGTTATGAAACATGCAGTCAAACTCTTTTAGACGGATGAAACATGCTTCACTACAAATATGCAAAAGAGCTTGGATTGACCATATTGAATATGAAACTATTGTAACTCACTCATCCATATTCTGCAGGCATCATATAAACCAAAAATGTGTCTGATGACATGAACAGTCAAAGAACATATTTAGCAACTTCTGTGGGAATGTTATAAATAGTTTTCCATACAGTTCTGTTACAAGAAATTGACTGAAAGGCATTCATCCAGAAGTTGGAAATCATACCACACGTAAAATTTGCGAGAAAAATTATTACCTCCATGCAGTAATATGGCATCTGAATAGCCTTCTCATGTGACAACAAGCAGTTGTATTGTTTCCACCAGTCAGATTTTTGCAGAAGCATATATATATGTATGGTGTAATCTCCTGCAGTTCCACATATTAGATCCCACTAAGGATGGGAAAAGAAAATAACTCATAGCTCAGAGTGTGAACCTGGAAGCATATAAAGTCTGGGCTATGCTGCTTTATAAGATCCCCAAAAGCATCGATCCTTCTTATCACTTCCACATCCTCTCGGAACCAGACATTGTATGTCATGATTTTGAAGGTCTTCTTATCCAAACAAATCTCAAGATTTCCTGTGGACAGACATTTTGATTTTCATGTGTCCCTAGCAAACTAAAATGCATTAAAGAAGTAACAGCTTCAAAAATGGATTGAACTTTGAACTTGCATCACAACTAGCTAGTTTTGAAGTTTATGATGTACACATAGAACAGAAAAAATAAGGAATAGTTAAATGATTCGATTGGATAACCCTTCTACAAGTAATTTTAGCTTCGAGTTATATACTCCCTCTGTTCTGCAGTGTTTGTCCATCAAAGTGAGTAATAGTCATCGGTTACATGATAAACACTCCTTCCTTTATATTTGATGTTTTGACTTGCTCCCGAATATTAGAAGTAATTAAAAACCAGCCACACACCTTAAGTAAAGCTATGTCTCCAGCTACTTATTCTCATTATTTTCTGCCACAACACCTATTGTGATCAAGTTAAGTAAAAAATGAAACTTTTCAGCTCATAGAATGTCAAATAAAAAAGATTTACTGATGTTCCAATCTTCCTTTAGTGGTTTGCAATTTCGCTTGACACGAGCAAGCTTGAATAAAACAAATATCAAATCAAATAAAAAAGATCGGATTTCAGTGAATAGAACTAGTAGTAGTCCATAAGCACAAGTTGTAATCAAAGAACAACGGTGCTTCTACCACCAATACATTGTTCATTGTTGTTAGCATGTAAAATAGGGTACATTTGCATTACATTCAGATATTTTTACAAGTCACACTTTAAAAGCAATTTGAGGGGAATCAGAAGTAGCACAGACCTTGTAAATTTGACCCCAAACTGAAACAATGGGACTAAAAATACATTTTTTCTCTAAAAATATATACATAAATAAAAGGGAGATATAAGTAACATAACATAGCGCAGCGCAGTATTCGACAATAGGATCATGGCACGGCCCTAACGGAGGAAAGGAAATGCATAAATCCTGGACGCCCTGAAAGCGCAAGAAGAACAAGAACGGATCTACAGATAACGGGATAGGAAAAGCGACCCCATTAACCAACGCACACTGAAACATCCCAATCCATCTACACGCCAGTGCAGTTGAGAGGGCCGCGAGCGAACCTTTCTTGGCGGCGGGCCCCTTGTCCGCACTATCGCAGAGTTCGACTACATCCGGCGACGCATCCCGCTCCCTCTTCCTCCCAAACCGCTGGGGTGGGGGAGACGCACTGCGCTCCTTCTTCCTCCGGCCCTGCTTGGGCGAGGCCAACGCGAGGGTGGCGCCCGCGACGACGGGGCTGTCGATGTCGACCTCCACTGGGCGCGAGGCCTCGCACACCTCGCAGGAGTCGGAGTCGTCAGGGTTGAGGAGCGTGCACCTGACGCAGCGCCACTCCGAGGCGGCCGGAGGCGTCGGCGGGGGGCGGGAGGGGGAGGGCATGGTCGGGTGTTGGGGAATGGGGAGAACTCGGGAAGAGACCGAAGCGGAGGCGGCGGCGGAGTTATTTAAAAGGAAAAGCTTGGTGGCTTTTTCGAATTCGAAATGGAGCGGAGCTTTCAATGGCAAGAGAAGAGAACGGTCACGGGCTCACGGCTGATCTGAACCCTACGTTGACCCCCATCGGACGGATCCCGTTAATAGTCCGTTGAGTTTTGGGTAGATACATTTGATTTGCTTTGATTTGGATAAAAAGAGTGTTGAAGATCTACTCCTATTTTGATGCCATTGTTGCCTTGCTTCTAAGGTTTAGTAGAGGATTTGTTCTAAAAAAATAGTAGAAGATTATTTTCAAAGTATTATGAATCAATAGACATGCCACACACATGTTTATGGTTACAATAAAACATACTCATACCTAGTAAACACGTAATGTAGTTGCTCCTTATGACATCATTTAAAGTGGACATCACTAGAGCGTGTGCGTGCAAGAATTTTAACTTTTCGACTACACACTCCAATTTAAGAAACAAATTATTTTGATTGCAAAAAAGGAAAAAAGGCAGAGCAGATCTTTTCATCCCCGACTCCGGCACCCTTGCCCCCGCCGCTGGCCATCACCTCGCCGCGGGCGCTAGGGTTCGCCGGAGCTCCGGCAAAGCCCTAGTTCGTTGGAGCTACGGCAAACCCTAGCGCCCGCGGCGGCCATCCTCTTCGCCTCCTCCCTATCGCCGCCATCTTCTCCAGCTCCGGCGAGCCTCCCCCGCCCCGACCTGACCTGACCGCCCCTACCGCCGCCAGCTCCCATACCCGCCCATCCACCATTCCCACCGCCTGGCCTACCTACCTTCCCCTGACCGGCCATTCTATACCCCACCGGAGTTGGAGAAGAAGGGAGAGAGAGCTCGCCGAAACCCTAAAAACCAGATCTAGTAGGAGAAGGAGGAGGAGGAGGAGGAGGAGGAGGGGCCTACCTAGTGGCGGATCCATCGCCGGATTCGGCGGATTCGCTGTCACCGTGGCTAGATCCGCCATGGCCACGCGAGGGGGTGGAGGTAGTGGGGCACGGGGGGTGGGGGGGGGGGCGCCGGGCGCCGAGGAGAAGAAAGGCCGCCGGTCACCGAAGAAAGAGAGAGAGCGAGAGAGTACAGTCGAGTAGGGATGAGTGCGAGCAAGACACGGGCGTGTGCGAGCCTTAAGGCCAGATCGTGCACATTCTTATTTTAGAATTTTTGTTATTTAAAAATAAATGATAAATATGTTTATAGGAAAATGATACACGTTAGAAAATCAACGAGTGGTTTTCTCATTTTATTGTAGACATCGTGTAACAACTCAGGTTTCAGATAACCAAAAATCCCAACTTAAAATTTTTTCCAACAAAACCTATGCATGGTGAGTGTACGTACTAGGAAAACCCCAATAGTTGCACAAGTAGATCTCAAGTTAGCAAGTTTGAGCATATGCATTTTAAATAACCATGTGAGTTGCTTCTTTTTTGGGTCTTATGATTTGCTAATAAATGTGACCAACCCTAATTTAATTGAGCTATGTGTGTGGTGCATCAAGACCCTAGCCAAGCTTGAACCCTAGGAGGACCCAGTGGACCCACCAAAGGTGGTGTATTTGTATTTATATACATGCATACAAGTATAAGTGTTCAAAGGAGAAAATAAGAGACAGAAAAAGGATAAAGAAATAGAGTGAAGAAATAGAAAAGTGAAAGAAGCCCGAGCCAGCCAAGCAGCCCAGATGGATAGCCCAGCAACCGCTGGCCTAGGCCAGCCCCGTACCCGCACCCGCTCCCACGTGCGCCCACGACACCTAGCCAGCCAAGCTCGAAGCCACGGCCCAGCTCGCGCTCACCCCCGCTCTCCCTCTCTCACACACTCGCTGACAATAGGACCCATAGGCCCCGCTTGTCATCCCCTACCCCCGCACCCTCCTCTGCTTTTTGGTGAAGCAGAGCACCGGTGCTAGGCTACCGTGCTCCCTAGCCGTTCGCGCCCCTACCACTGCACGTACATGCCCGGATGCACGCCACATCTGTGATCCGTGGTGTGAGCACCTGCCCTAGCTAGCGCCTGCGCCTAGTGGATGACGCATGTCGGGTCTGCACCCCTGTCATGCCCCTACCACTGCCATACCTCCCCTTGACCGACCGCCGCTCCAAAATTGGAGGCACCAAGCCACCTATGCTCACCCCCGCACCGTAGAACCCTAGACCGGGGAGCTTGATCACCCTACACGTGTCCCATGAGCTCCCACCGCTGTCCGTCGAGCGCCATGGCCACCGCCCCGCTATAAGAACACCCCTCTAGTGCCCTAGCGCCCGTTCCACACCCCCGCCACTACTGGTGGCACCCTAGAACACCAACACGTGACCAAGGAGAGAAGGAGAAGAAGGATAAGGGAGAAGGAAGAGGACTGAGCCTCACCGAAGTAGCCCATGGCCACGGAGATGAGGACGATGCCCTGATCATCTTCATCATCATCGTGGTTCAGCACGACACTGCTTCGACTCTCCACAACCTCGACCCGCTACTGCACCACCATCATAGCTTCCCACCACCACGGTGAGCACCCCAGTCCCCCCTCTTTGTCTGCCATCACAAGCATGCCATGAACACCGCCACGTTCTTCCTACCTAGGGAAGCCCAAGCCCAAGGCCACGTGGTACTCGATGGACTACTGGATTTATATGGGCTCAAGTATGATAGTGTGACCGCTTGCGGGCTGCTATTGTACTTATGCTCTTATAAATTAGACAGTTCTGCTATAGCTGGTATCATAGCAAGATTCAATATTAATTGCCACATGTGTATTTAAAACAAAGGTTTTTGTTTTCCAAAACCAATTTTGGCAACTGATATATATAGGTGTTTAAATCTAAAGTTTGAATCTAAAGTGTGCCAGTGATCACTTCCTTTATGCCTAGTTAAGGAATTCAGGTGGCTAATTAAGTACTAACTTGGGTGTTTTTATTTTCATCGTCCATATGGCGTGCTATTGTATGGATGCCATTCACTTGAGTGGTAATGTATGGATCAATTGCCTCTACGCCCAAGGTAAGATGATGAGTGGCATGACCGCAAGATGTGAGCGTGCGGTCTAATGGGGAGAGTTAGCTTTGATACTAAAGTATATATATGTCTCATATATATACGGAGGTATTTAATTATGGGTTAGCTTTGATATGGTTGTATATGCATATTTATATGTATAATAGGACATATTTACTTTCGGGTAGCTTTGATATGGAAGTATATATATATGGGTATATATATTATGGAAGTATTTAGCTTGCAATCTAGAACCTAGATTTTTATTTCTGCATATATACTTGTGGGGTTGGGCTAAAATAAAATTCTTGTGTAGGTACACTAATAGCGAAACGTGTAGCCTGACTAGCTACATTATATATGAGAAACGCATATATACCACCGTGTATGTCGTAAGAAGTTTAATTTTCCTAGTTTGTGAGGACGTACGAAATGTACATGTATCATGATCAATCATTCATTACAACACTTGCATTGTTCCTCCCCTTATAAGTCTCTTATTTGGTTAAGTACTCTTTTCTATTATAACATTATTCTCCGAGAGTTATACCATTTGTTTGGAACAGATGGCAGCATCAGCTGGGAGTGAGACTTTCTTGGAAATGTTTGGTACCACCTGCCCTAATTTGGAGGGTCCTGCATTATAGGGGATTTACTAACTGCCTCTCTATTCCTAGAATGAGGTATACCTAGAGGTCAGCCATGGTATAGAGGTGTAGCTAACCATACCAGCTCATACCCAAGCACCCCTGTGGCAGGAGTGGAAGGCAAAATCTAAAGGAAAAAGTCCCTAGGAAGGTGCCCAGGTAGTTGCTTTTGAGGTGCTGAGCGCAGATATGTCAGCAACATGGGGATGAGCTTATCGGCAGTGCCGCTGGTACTTTTCCTCGGGTGGATTCATCTACAGCAGTATGGGCACAATGCAACCGCAATGCATTGATCCGAGCCTAAGATGAATGAGCGGATAGTTCTAGTCCTGCTATGAGTGCCATGTTCGCCATGATGAAGATGTTCTATACTCATCAGGATACCCGGGACTTCTGGTAGGAGTCCTATACCACTTGCATGGATAGGCCTCATGAGGGCCAAAGCTGCACAGCATAAGCTGAGGAAGCATGTTCACAAGCACAAAAAGGCAGCAAGTGAGGCTCGATGGGACACCAACCAAGCTTATGTAGCATTGGGAGAAGTCCACACTCACATGGAATAAGTCAATCAGCAAGAGCTATCACCCAAGCGGCAAGAGCTAATGATCAGGCAGTGCTAGCTAGACCGCGGGAGGCAGCTAGAGGCCACTCATGCCGAGGCACTCAACGCTACGTGCCAGCGGATCCAAGCAAACAACCATGTAGCAATGGTAGAAGCAGCACGAAACAATGTCGAAGCCTTAGCCACGCAGTAGGACCGAGTCGAAAGGGACTTGCGCCAGCAGCTTGCACATACCTAGAATGTGGTGGTTGATCTCCAGCATGAGGTGCATTATCTGAACAACCAACTACACCCGATCCTAGATGAGGATGAGGAATGATGCTATCTCCGACCTCGATAGCGAGCACGCTGAAGAGTAGAGCCATTTAGTGACTAGTTTGAAGCGCTAGTTGTATCCCTGCTATTTATATAATAGACTTGTAGTTGAACTTCAGTACTCATGACGTAAATTCGGTGTAATATTGGTACTTTGCATGTTAATCCATGATGGATTGAACTTTGATAAAATTCTAGTTTCATTTTACTGGTGAAATATGACATGCATGTTAACGCGTTGCAAGTACAATAAGTGATCTAATTGGTGATGTTATGTTTGTGAGAATGAATTATTATGCCTCTGTTTTATTGTATGAATTTAAGATTGTCTCTAGTAATTTCAGTTTGGCATGATTACACAATTCATCTGCAATCTCCTGACATCAACCAATAATCACTTATGGTTGCAATTTTGTAGAAGACTCGCACCTGTGCTGGGGCAGGCACCAGCCAGGGTGGCAATGATGTTGATTTACCACCATCATCGTCACCTTCTATGAATGAGTCCTTCGCGTAATTTCTAGGGAATCAGAGAGCTATGGAAGAGACACTATGCCTCATTGCATAGAACACCGCTCACGCCTATCAGTAACATCAAGGGCCTAACTGAATCAATATAACTCATTCAAAGACTTCCAAGACACTAAGCCCCCCTATCTTCAAAAAGGCCAAAGAACCGCTCCAGGCAGATGAGTGGCTTAACACAATAGAGCAGAAGTTTCATCTGTTGAGGGTTACTGAGTATATGAAGGTTGAATATGCGTCCCATCAACTGCAGGGACCAACATGGATATGGTGGACCCATTTCCTGTCTTCTCTACCTACAAACACACAGGTCACATGGGAACAGTTCAAGTTAGCCTTTAGGGGACATCACATTCCCTCGGAGCTGATGCGCATGAAAGCTGCCAAGTTCATGAGGCTTACTCAAGGACCAAAACCCTTACTGAGTATATGCATGCCTTCAACAATCTATCTAGATATGCCCTAGAGTTTGTCAACATAGAGGAAAAACAAAATAGAGAGCTTCAACAGAGGCCTTGGCACCAAACTGATGAAGACCATGGCCAACTCAAGGTGTACCACAAGTAATGAGTTTATCAGTGATGCCTAACCTAGGAGAATTAGAACAACTTGCATGTAGCAGCAAAGAGCCACAAAAGAGTAGCTGAGGCAGGTGCCTCAGGGTCATCTCAGTCTAGAGCTCTAGTGGCAGCCAAGCCATAGTTCCATCCACTAGCGCCTAAGTATAGGCCTTCTCAGCCAAAAGATCAAGCCAATCACCCTCAGAAGACATTCCGTAGGGCATTCACCATTGCCATACCTAAGGGCAATGTAGGCCAGGGAAGCTCAGCAGGACCAAGGAACAACTAGCCATGCTTCAACTACAATCAGTTGGGCCATTGGGCCAAGGAGTGCCCCCATCCCAAGAAGAATGGCAATCAAAACTAGGGTAATAAAAAATAGGCCAATCGAAAAGCATGTCCTAGATATGTGCATTATATATCCATGGAAGAAATTCCCGCGGGGAGAAGTTGTGGCCGCCGATATGTTTCTTGTTAACAAATATCCCGCCATTGTTTTATTTGATTCTGGAGCTTCTCATTCATTTATGAGCCAAACATTTGCATCTAAGCATCATCAGAAGATAATTGAGGTAGATAAGGGTGGTTATAGTATAAGTTCAGCTAGAGCTAATATTTCTACCAATCAATTAGTGAGAGATGTGCTCATCTCTATACAAGAGAGGGAGTACACTATGGATCTTATAATATTGCCAGGACTAGCAATAGATGTGATTTAGGCATGAATTGGATGAGTGGTCATGGAGTTCTCATTGACACTACCACTAGAACAATTATGTTGAGAGAACCAAAGGGGAGTAATTCTTTTCTAGTACCACTTCCCCAAAGTTTTGATCTCCAAAACTTACCTTGTGCTATCCAAGTCACTACCCCTCTATGATATTCTAGTGGTTTGTGAGTTTCTTGATGTATTTCTAGATGAATTGTCGGGTCTACTGCCGGATAGGGATGTGGAATTTAAGATCGTGTTAGTGCTAGGTACAACACCTACCTCAAGAAGACCCTATAGGATGCCATCAAATGAGTTAGCCGAACTTAAAATCCAGTTATAGGAACCTTTGGACAAAGGTCTCATTCGACCTAGTTCGTCTCCATGGGGATGTCTAGCTTTATTTGTAAAGAAGAAGGACAAATCCTTGAGAATGTGTGTGGATTATAGGCCGCTTAATGCTATGACCATTAAGAATAAGTATCCTTTGCCTCGCATTGATATCCTGTTTGATCAACTGGCAAAAGCAAATGTATTCTCTAAGATTGACTTGAGGTTAGGCTATCATCAGATTAAGATCAGGCAAGAGGATGTACCTAAAACAGCTTTCTCCACTAGGTATGGCCTATATGAGTATTTGGTAATGTCTTTTGGACTGACAAATGCTCCTACCTACTTCATGAATTTTATGAATTCGGTAATCATGCCTGAGCTCAACAAGTTTGTGGTCATATTTATCCATGATATCTTGATTTACTCAAAGAATGAGGTAGATCATGTAATCTGAGGATCGTCTTTTCCAGATTAAGGGAGCATAAATTATATGCCAAATTTAGCAAATGTGAATTTTGGTTGAGCAAAGTACCTTTCTTGGGTCACATCTTATCTGAAGATGGAATTTCTGTAGACCCATCTAAAGTACAAGAGGTCATGGATTTGGAAGGCCCTGACTTTGGTTCATGAAGTTTGGAGTTTTCTAGGGCTAGCAGGCTACTATAATCGTTTTATTCTAGATTTCTCTAAGATAGCTAAGCCCATGACCAGACTACTCTAGAAGGATGAGAAGTTTAATTGGACGCCAGAGTGTGAAGCTGCTTTTCACACCCTAAGGACCTTGTTAACTACAGCTCTGGTTTTAGCACAACCCGACATTGGAAAGCCTTTCGATGTGTTCTGTGATGCATTGGGTACAGGTTTGGGGTGTGTGCTCATGCAAGAAGGTTGAGTTATTGTCTATGCTTCCCAACAATTGTGAAAGCATGAAGTCAACTACCCTACACATGATTTGGAGCTTGTAGCAGTTGTTCACGCCTTGAAGATATGGATACATTACTTGCTGGGAAATGTATGTCACATATACACTGATAACAAAAGTCTCAAATATATCTTCACTCAACCTGAGCTAAACATGAGACAACGTAGATGGTTAGAGCTGATCAAGGACTATAATTTAGAAGTGCACTACCATCCGGGAAAAGCTAATGTTGTAGCAGATGCACTTAGTCAGAAATCTCACTGTAACACCTTGCAAGCCTTGTTGGAAGATGGATTTAATTTGTTACATCCTGTTGCGCTACACAAAATTACTGTCAGTTGTTCACTTGAAAGCAAAATCTTCGAGCTACAGAAGATAGATGTAGGTGTATTTCACATTAAGAGAAAGATGAAAGAATAGGAAACCAAGCATTTTAGGTTGGATGAAAGAGGTGTGCTAGGGTTTGAGGTCCGACTTGTGGTATCGAAAGACCAAGAACTTAGAAATCAAATTTTAGATGAAGCTCATTCATCCAAGTTGTTTATCCATCCATGTAGTAGCAAAATGTATAAAGATTTGAAAAGCCATTTTTGGTGGACAAAGATGAAGAAGGAAATCGCCTCCTATGTCGCTAGGTGTGATAATTCTAGTAGAGTCAAGGCCATTCATTTGAAATCTGGTTGATTACTTCAGTCGTTGCCTATTCTACGCTACAAATAGGAGGAAATAAGAATGGACTTTATTACAGGCCTCCCATTGACACAACAATGTCACGATTCTATATGGGTCATTGTAGATCGCCTTACCAAGTTAGCGCATTTTATACCGGTTAACACGGCGTATCACGCGGGAAGTACATTGAGCTGTATGTTTCTCATATCATGAGACTACATGGAGTACTAAGGACCATAATCTCAGATCAAGGACCATAGTTTATAGCTCGCTTTTAGGAACACTTGCACCAGGCCTTGGGAACTAAACTAATCAGAAGTTTAGCATATCATCCACAAAGGGGGCTCTATCCGAGCAGCTGGCGACCATGTCTAAGCAGTTGCGGGGCAAGTTCGAGTAGCTAGCCACTATCTTTGAGCAGCTGATGAGTGTTTCCAAGTAGCTAGAGCAAAAATCTGAGCAGCTAAGAAATATCTCCGAACAGAGAAAAGGTATGGCGGATTAGCGAATTTGCTTTGCATTGTAGAAGCCTTATTGTCGCTGATGACCATTATGCTTGTAGAGTGAGACATACAGCTCGGCCAGTTGCACCAAGTCATTGGTCAACTCCAAGGGGAGGAGAAGAAGATAGCTAGGCGAGTAGAGAAACTGGCCGAGGAGCTGAAAGGTGAGTACTTCATGGTCGGAGTTACTGCTAGAGTAATTTCTTTGCTTGATGGACCCTTGTGATGCCTGTAGGCTACCGTCAGAGGGCCAAGGCGTAGTTCGATGTGCTAGAGCATGAGGCTAGAACCTAGAGGAACAAGCTCAATGTCATGGTTGCTAGAGTCAAGCCAGTGCTCGACTATGTCGATATGGAGGTGGCTCCTCAGCCTGATGGTAGGCCACCATGTCCGGACACCATCATCGATAGGTGCAAGGCACCGTGGGAGAACTGCAAAAGCTTCAACCGCGACACCACCGTCACCGCCATTACACACGCCCTTACGGTGGTCCAATCCCACTTCCCTGTCATTGACCTTCAAGCGATAGGGGCTGGATTCGCTAGAGGGACGGGCACGATGGAGCATAAGCAGCTGGAAGATGAGGTGGAGGATGCAGCAAAGAAGCTGGACAGCGACATCGACCTATTCAGCGAGATGGACAGCGATGGCCAAGCCTAATGACCTGCTCGGAGAGTATTCTGTAACAACTGGAGAGGGGAGTTAAAGCGCACGAGGGCGCAGACAATCATTTATATATATGTATAAATGTTGTAAAGTGACATGTGCATGTTTATGCAGTTTGCCAGTATTTCATTAAAAAATCATTGTAGTGTTAACCCTAACACAATTATACATAGTATAAGTAGCATTCGGGCAGTTAGTTCATTACTAAACTCTTGGCCTTAGCTAGCCCATAGTCCATAATGTCAAGCACGGAGCCCATGCATGTGTAGGAGGAACAGGCGTGACCAAGGAACCACAACCAACCACCCATAATGCAGAGCACGGAGCCTGTAGCACGTGTAGGGAGAGATTGGAGACTGGGTCTTCTCCAAAGAACACAGAGCAGAACATGTGCTGCTCGGTGGTTGGCGAAATATCTTGGAGATATGGAGAAATGTGGTGGAGCATTTATGGAGATCACGTGTTGGAGTTTGTTAAGGAGTAACTTAGAGTTGGCGACCACAAATGGAGATTAAATCATAATGGAGAAATAATGGAGACAAATTATGGCGACCAAAACTTCATTCATTATGGAGTGGAGAATACATATCTGGAGCGTTTCAAGGATAGAAACACATAAGGTGCTCGATGTGCCATGAACTGGGAATATCGATTCTATCCAAGTCACATAGCCGGTAAGACCTTGGTCGGGTAACCTCTTTGACCACGTAGGGCCCTTCCTAGGGGGAGGAGAGCTTGTGCATCCCTTTGGTTTTCTATTTTCTACAGAGAACGAGGTCGCCGACAGCAAATGAATGACCTTTGATATTGCGGTTGTAATATCTTCACAAGCCTTCTAGGTATTTGGATGTGCGGATGCAGGTGATCAGGCATTCTTCTTCGGCCCTATCGACGTCCTCTGTCCGAACAGTTGTAGCTTGCTCTTCATTATAATGTTCCACCCTTGGTGCTCGGAAGGCAATGTCCACTGGTAGTATGGCTTTTGAGCCGTAGACCAAGAAATATGGAGACACACCGGTGCTGCGACTAGCTTGAGTGCACAGTCCCTAGACCACAGCTGGGAGCTCTTAGAGCCATCTACCCAGATGCTTTTCCTCTTTCTGATATAGCCTCTTTTTGAGGGCATCAAGGATCATGTCATTCGCCCATTCAACCTAGCCATTGGCTCTAGGGTGGGCAATGGAGACGTATTTGATGGAGATGCATCGGTCTTCACAAAAGTCCCAAAAATGATGACTAGTGAATATAGTTCTAAGGTCGGTGATAATGCTATTTGGGAGACCGAATCTGTGGATGATATATTTAAAGAGCTCGACTGCCTTCTTTGTAGTAGCCGAAACAAGCAGTTTGTATTTGATCCACTTGGAGAACTTGTCAATGGCGACGTACACATACCAGAAACCACCTAGCGCTGGCTTAAAAGGCCAAATCATGTCTAGTCCCCAGCATACAAAAGGCTAGGAAGCTAGGATGGTCTATAGTTCTTGTGCCGACACGTGTATTTGCTTGGTAAAAAATTAGCATCCTTCACAACGTCGAACGAGGTCTTCTGCGTCGGTGATGGCCATGGGCTAGTAAAAACTAGCTCAGAAGTCTTTGTCGACTAGGTTTCTCGAGGCTGTGTGGTTGCCGTAGGAGCTAGAGTGAATTTTGAGAAGTAGTGTCACTCCCTCTTCTTAGGTGATGTATTTCTGCAGTATCCCTTCCTTGGCACTTTTCCTCATCAAGTTACCGTTCACTAGCACGTAATGCTTGCTTTGTCAGATTAGGTGTTTGGTTTTAGTCTTGTTGATGGGTACATCGGCACTGGCGAGGTACTTGATGAACTGTTCCCTCCAATCGACGACCGGCGAAGGTACTATAAGTACTAGCTGCTCGACGGGGGGAATTTCTTGAACCTCCTTCTCTTCCTTAATAGATGATGTAAAGAGGTCTTGAATGAAGACCCTCAGAGGAATCACGGCACAAGAAGAGCCTATATTAGATAGGTGGTCGGCGAGCTGATTTTGATCTCGTACCATGTGGTGGTACTCGATACCATAGAACTTCCCTTCGAGTTTCCTCATTTTGGTGTAATATGTGTCCATCTTCTCACTAGAGCACATCTAGTCTTTGTTGAGTTGGTTGATGGCCAGTGCGGAGTCTCTGTATACCATGAGACATTTGACGCCGAGCTCGATGGCTATACGGAGTCCGTGGAGATATGCTTCATATTCAGCGGTGTTGTTGGAGGCTAGAAAATGTATTTGGAGAACGTATCAGAGCTTGTCTTTGGTCGGAGTAATGAATAAGATGCTAGTACCAGCACCATTGATGTTGAGAGCACCATTGAAGTACATCACTTAGTGCTCGGGGCAAGTAGCAGGGATGTGCTCTTGAATCTCGGTCCACTCAGTGATGAAATCAGCGAGTGCCTATGACTTGATGGTAGGCTTGCTTCTAAATTCGATGGAGTAAGTGTCGAGCTTGACAACCCACTTGATGATGTGGCCATTGGCCTTTTTGTTGTGGAGAATGTCCCCTAGAGGGAACTCGGTGACCATGACGATCTTGTAATACTCGAAGTAATGGTGGAGTTTGCATGACATGATTAGTATAGCGTATAGCAGTTTTTGAACATGAGGATAACGAGTTTTGGGCTCATTAAGGACCTCGCTGATGAAGTAGACTGGATGTTGCACCTTATAGGTGTGCCTGGCCTCCTCGTGTTCAACAACTATAGCTGTGCTAATGACGTGAGAAGTGGCGGCGATGTAGATTAGTAGAGTTTCATCTGGTCGAGGCACCGTCATGATTGGAGGCTTTGTTAGAAACAACTTGAGCTACTCGAAAGCTATGTCTGCCTCATCCGACCAGGAGAAGTGCTCAGAGGCCTTGAGGAGTTTGAAGAACGGTAGTCCCTTTTCGTTGAGGCGTGATATAAAGCGGCTGAGAGCATCCATGTAGCATGTAAGCTTCTATATGTCTTTTATGTAGGTTGGACATTTCATGTTGGTGATGGTGGAGACCTTGTCAGGGTTGGGTTCGATGCCACGGGCACTGACGATGTAGCCTAGGAGTATGCGGGATGGAACCCCAAAGATGCACTTTGAAGGGTTCAACTTCCATCTGTACCTTTTCAGGTTGGCGAACGTTTCTTTGAGGTCGGTGATGAGATTTTCAGCAGTCATGGACTTGACGACCACATCATTGATGTAAGATTTGGTGTTGTGGCCTATCTGTTGATTGAGGCACATCTAGATGGCCCTTTGGTAGGTCACCCTAGTGTTCTTGAGTTTGAAGGACATGGTGGTATAACAATACACACCGAAAGGCGTGATGAACAATGTCTTGATTTGGTCATATTCCTTGAGGGATATCTATTGATAGCCAGAGTAACAGTTGAGGAAGGAGAGCAGTTCGTAGCTAGCGGTAGAGTCTACAACCTCGTCTATCCGAGGTAGACTGAAGGGGTCTTTAGGGTAGTGTTTGTTGAGATCAGTGTAATCAACGCACATTTTCCATTCTTTATTCTTTTTTTGAACAAGAACAAGGTTTGCTAACCACTCAGGATGATACACTTCTTTTATAAATCTGGCAGCTAGGAGCCATTTTGTTTCTACCCTAATAGCCTCCTTGTCTAGTGTGAATCATCGGAGTTTCTGCTTGATCGGTTTGGCGGTCGGCGAGACATTCAAGGAGTGCTCGATCTTCTCCCATGGTACCCTCGGCATGTCTATAGGTTTCCAAGCAAACACATCGGTGTTAGCACATAGGAAGGAGATGAGCATGCTTTCCTATTTGGGGTCGAGGTGAGCCCCAATCTTGATAGTCTTGGAGGGGTCGTCGAGGTCGAGGCCGACCTCCTTTATTTCCTTGGATTTGGCAGAAGCACGAGGAGGCTCTAGTGATGGGATCTCTAGGTCGCTGGCGAGCACCATCTTGGCGTTAGTGACAACACTAGCCATCTAGATGGAGAGGTTGGTGGCTTCAGCGAGGGCGAGACTCTCTGTCTCACAAGCGTAGGTGATGGAGAGGTTGGCCCATAGGGCCAGAACTCCTACAGGCAAAGGCATCTTCAGCACTAGATAGGCATAGTGCGGTATGGCCATGAACTTGGCTAGGGCTAGCCGACCAAGTATGGCATGGTAGGCGGTGTTGAAGTTGGTGACGTAGAAAATGATGTGCTCGACACGGTAGTTGCTAGCCGTGCCGAACTGTACTAGGAGGGTGATCTCTCCAAGCAGTTTGGATGCCCTGCCAGGTACCACACCCCAAAAAGGAGGAGTCGAAGGGTGTGAGATCTCCTACCCCAAGGCCCAGCTCATTTAGGGCGCTGGCGAAGAGGAGGTTCAGAGAGCTCTCACCGTCGATGACCACTTTTCTGGACGGTTGCATCAAGGACAAGGGGGAAACGCCCTATGGAAGGGATGTCTACCCACTAGTTGGCCCTACTAAAGGTGATGGGGACCTTGGACTAGGGCCAATAGCTGGGGTTGGCAATGATGTCTTTCGCGTTGATGGCGAGCACCCGCGCGAGCGGTGAGCTTCCAATCTCTTCTGCTCTTAGCGGTGGCGATGGTGGTGACCACTTTGTCGTGATCCTAGAAGGCGTTGTTGTTTCCCCTAGGTGGTCGACGTCCTCTAGCTCCATCGTTGTTGTCGTCGTCTGAGTTTTTAGCCTAGAACTCCTTAGCCAAGCCAAGGCTGTAACAACCCAAAAATCCATACACCAAAAATACCAACTACCAAAATTTTCTCAAAACTCCCATGTGATGATGAGTGTCATGTATAGAAACCCAACCTAAGAGATGCATTAGGTCTAACCCCAACCCAAGTCAACACATAAGCATGGCATGTCATTTGTTGATTATGATTATTTAATTTCTAACAAATAAAGTGATGCATACATTGTTAACTCAATTGTGATTTGGATTTCCATTTGTTTTATGTTATGCTTAACAACTCTTTTAAAGAAACACACCATAAAGTAATTACTATTCAAACCAAAGGATAAATGTGTAAAAAGAGAAAACTAATTCTATTTTTATATATAACAAACTACACCTATGTGATATACAAAATAGCTAAATAAATTCCTAATATATATAAAAGAATGTGGTGGGCCTCATATCTAAAACTCCAATGAATTTGGTGCACCCATTTTGAATTCAAATACCCAAACCAAATTTGAATTCAAATCAAGGAAGAAGAAAAAGAAAATAGAAAAAGGAAATGAGGAAGAGGGCCTCGCAGCCGGCTCAGCCTGCTCGGCTTCGTGGCCCAGCCAGCCCAACCGCGCCCACCTTGCACTGGCGCGCATGCGTACGTGGCCCACGAGCTAGCCCAGCATGCCTCAACCACCCATGCATTTCCCTGTTTCACTTGCAGCCGCTACCACCAGGCCCCACGTGTCAGCCACATTTCAGCACAGTGTCATCTTCCTCACCCATGCCTCAACCGCTGCGCGACCAGGACTCGACAGCGATGGCAGGGGCGGGCTAGGGGGTCACGCCCGGGGCATGACCCTGTCCCCCTTGTGCCACGCTCATGCAACCCTGCACCACCGTCTGATGTGGTGCACACACCTCCACCGCACAATGTCGTCCGCCATGGGAGCTCGAAGCTTCGGCTATAAAGCCACGACCCTCGGTTGCCCTAGCGCTCGTCCCATCGCCCCGCCGCCACTTGGTGGCCAACCACTTCACACCAAGAGTAGAAGGCTGAGGAGGAGTTCGGGAGAGGAGGGCGGAGCCGCTGCTGGGAGGAGGACCGGGAGCACGCCGGGGTTCGAAGCACCGCCGTGGATCAAGCCGGAGCGGACGACACTACACGGCACTGCTTCCGGAGCTACATGGCCACGACCCATCACTGCACCTGCCATCCTCTCGCCCTCAACACCGACAGTGAGCCGTTCACCGCATGAGACCTCCTCCTAAGCCCCATGGACACGAGCACGCATGGGCGCACACCGTAGACACGCGTACGGCTGTGGTGAAGCCACCGCGGCCGCATCACCGCAGTAGAAGCGACGCCACCACCTTGGCTGGCTCCTTCTCACCGCAGAAGACGCCACGCTCGTGATCATGGTAGACGTAGGTCACTAGAGGACCCTAGAGGCCACACCCCGCCATGGCCGGAGCACCGCCACCACCGCATCAACTCCACCATGGCTAGGTCTGCTGGGAGCGCCTGGCGTCTCCTTGTCTCGCCTGTCCTATTCACTGGAGCCACGGGTAACTCACGTGCACGTCCACGACTGCCCTGACCGTCTTGCCAAGCCCTGAAGAACCGACCACCGCTCGCTAGTGTATGAGGACTGCCGCCACCACGGCCAGCCAACTGGAGCCATCCAACCACCACGTTAGCTTCACCAGGGCACCCGCCATGGTAAGGCCAAGATGATGCTCACCTTAGTTGAACACCCGCGCCGCTGGAAGGGGCTCGCCGATGAGCACCGCCACGTCGATCCGCAGTTCACCGTTGCCAACGCGCTAGAAAGCCCTGACCGCCACCTAGACTCCACTATCGTGTTCGCCATGGCCGAGAAATCTTTTCCCCACCTTAATTGAACACCAGCACCGCCGCAGGGGCTCACCAACGAGCTCACCGCCAGTGGAAGCACGCCAGGGAGGAAATAGAGGATTCATCCTCGCTGGCCACAAACGTGCGTGCACCCGGTTCACGAAGACCGCAATGGAGGAGATGAAGGGAGGACTCGGTCCACCATGGACCCTGTCTTAGGTCCATGGACCGTGAACCTGCGTCCACCATGAACCATGCACCATGAGCCAGCGCTGTGGACGAAGCCCAGTAGAGGCCCACGGCTACAATGAGGCAGCATCACAGCTTGCCACGTGTCTGGCCCGGCCCGGCCCAGACCGGCCCAACCCGAAGCCCGCCGGAGCCCGTTTGAGACCCAGTCCATGTTGACTGGTCAACGTTGACCATTGACCTGGCCCCACATGTCAGTGGCACAGACACTCTGGACCCACATGTCAGATGCTGATGTCATGATGATATCACATGGGACCCACATCTTAGTAGCAACATAGCTGAGGTGACGTCATGCTGACGTCACGGTGATGTCATGCTGACGTCAGCAGCCCTGGCCCCACACGTCAGTGACCTAACCCATTGACTATTGACTCATTGTTGACTCACCGTTGACTTGATGTTGACTTTGGTCGGACCCACCTGTCAGTGACCCGAAAGCCCTAGTCCCACCTGCCGGACTGATGACGCTGATGACGTCATGCTAACGTCAGCTGGACCCCACCTATCAGTACCAGAACCGAGACGATGACGTCATGCTGACATCAGCACGCCACGTGGACCAGTCACAGCGTGACACGTGTCAGCCCAGGATTAATTCAGCCTTTTTCCATTTTCAGAAATAGATTTAATCTTCGGAAATTCATAACTAATTCATACGACCTCAGAAAAATATGAAACCAGGACCAAAATTCATCTAAAATCGAGCTCTACGCAATGAACCCATGTTTGAGTGCATTTGGCTCTTTTGAATTTTCATTGCTTCTTTGTGCTATTCTATAGATGTCGCTAACGCGACTATAATGCGATCGTTTGCAGACTCGGAGGAGAACCTGACGGACGAGGATCATGAGTACCATGAGGAGTACGGAGATGACTACACTAAAGGTGCCACATCCCACCCAATCTCATAGCACCTATTATGCATGGCTAATATAGAACTGCTATTGCTTTACTTTATTGACACTATGATAGGACTTGCATGGTAGTATGCTTACTTGATGGCCTCTACCTTGACGCAACCTTACCCCTGCATACCCTTCTATTAGGCTAGACACACGCTTAATGCTATATTTCATTGCTTATACTTCTACTATGCTTATACAACATTAATGCATGGTGTTATCTGGACTATGGGGAGAGTGCTGCGTGTGTGACTTGGGTGTATGGAGGGTGAGGGTTGTGTCGACCAAGTTGGAGTATACAACGAGCCTGGGGCAAGTCTTGCCATGTGGTGCTACCTAGGCACCCCTGGAATGGTTACCTGTGGTGGGTAAATGGTATATGAGGTGGTCCTGGGTGTGAACCTGTGATGGGAGGAGCCCAGGATGGAGGTGCTGTGGTGGCACAGTAAATGGAAACCCTGATGAAGACATTCTGGCTTGGTCACCCCTAAGGACTTACTAGTACTCAGATTCACCGAGAAGCCTTACGTACCACTCGCCCTATATGGTGCTGGGATGGCCGGACTACTTGGTAGGATATTGCCACTACTGCTAGGTTGATAGCGGATAGTGCTAAGGAGGTATGGGGCACGGAGGATTTCCCCCACACCCTTCCGAGACTTCATGGAGACCTTGTGGACCTAGCTCATGACTCACAGTTTCAGCCACCCTAGACTAGACTTAGGGTGTACCAGGGCTGAATGGTAGAGTGGCATTATCCTAGGCTAGCAAGTGGCTGGTATTCAGCCCAGTTGACGATGGTCAGCGAGGAAGGCGGATCTCGTGGTTATATAAAACCTCTGTAGAGTGTATGGTTGATCGATCGATACATGTGCCGACTTGTCGGCTATGGACCTTTCCTGGGTTTCGCTTAAACTAGATAGTGAGATGAGTCCTTCTCTTCTTCCCCCGTGAGAGAGTGTCGGTCGTAGCCAGGGGCTACGGGCCTTGAGACAGTGCCGAGAGGGAGTTGGACCTAGTCGACTGAGTGATGGTATGGTATGGTATGGTGATGGTGTGGAGATGGTGGTATATCGATCCTAGGATCAAAACCTAGCTCTAGGAAGGGAACTGGGGTGGAATGTGTATGGGAATGGTGTTAAAACTTGACTATACTTTTATTCATAGTTGATATGCTAAATGCATAGGAAACCCTAGCCTTATAGGTTCCTTTGATTATATCCAACTTGCATCCAATTTCCACAAAGCAAATGCTCATAGGGTTGGGAGTGGCTAGTACAAATCGTACTGATAAATTTTGGCACACAGGTTCTGCTGAGGAGTATAGCTCCGAGGAGTTTGACGGTTGAGGGGTTCGTGCCTACGCTCGAGTTTGGCGATCTTATCTTCAAGCTGTTCTGAATGAATGCTACTTTTGATTCCGCCAATGCGGCGATGTAATAATTTATGTAATTCTGCACTATTTGTACTCTGATATTATCGTTGTATGGATGTGATATTTGACTGGAATTAGGGTAATATGATCTACAACGGTCTTATTACACTTCGACGCTGTGGATTTCCCTTCGCGGAAATCGGGGTCGCTTTCAGTTGGTATCAGAGCCATACTTGACCATAGGACGAAACCCTTAGAAATGGACGATAGAATAGGACGTGAACAGCCCTTCTTTCGGTTATATACCGACCCTGCATTTACTTTTATGCAAGGCTTATCTAATATTGACCTGCTAACACCTGGTTCCTTAAAACATGCAGATGGCAACGGAACGTCGACTGGCCGCCTCTAGGACCGCTACCCTTGGACCACGCCAAGCTTACCTTTGACCTACGTGAGCTCGGGGGATTTGCACTAGACCCTCTGCCGAGTTCTCAGTCACGTTAGGTGTCCCCGAAGAGCTTGTCAAGGTCACCTGCACCAGGAAGCTAGCTCAGGAAGGAGGAATCGAAGGACCGGTTGTCACCTCAGTCGAGTTCCAGCTAGCACTACCTTACCTTCTATCCCAGCTTTCACCGAGTTGACTATAAAGGACAAAGTCAAGGAGGGACTGCAAGCTATCTCACATAAGGCACTTCGTAGAGTGATAAGGGACCACTACGAGCATCTGAAGATGACAGAGTTCTGTCTACTTCCCCAGGCCCTCGACCTCAGCCTTACCCCTAGTGAGCAGAGTTTTATAGCTGACAGAGTTATCCTTACCGAGGAGGACAGATGCCTTCGCGTCTCAGCTATCCACCTACTGGAGCAGGATAGGTACGTGACCCAGCTGGAGCAGAGGAGACGTTAGGACCAGCCCTTCTATGGGAGCACCAGGAGCGAGACTCGTAGGGAGCACAGGAGCGAGCTAGTCTACTGGAGATAGTTGCCAAGCTATAGGATGAGCTCAACCGTCATGAAGAAGTCCACAGAGCCGAGGTCACCAACTTATAGGACAAAGCGGCCGACCTAGGCAACAGGAACTGCTACCTTGACAGCAAGGTCTTGGAGTTGCAGAGAGAGTTGGACGACAAGAAGGCCAAGTTCAACCGAAGAGGAGACAGAGAGAGATCCAAGGGGATTGATATGCTGAAGATCTAATCTCGGAACAAGACCATGACTCAAGAGCTAGAGGAGTTTAGGAAGAAGGCCGTTCGCAACTAGGGTCACCTGATTGAGGCACTCAGGTAGATCGAGTACCTACAGGACAAGTGTGAGAGGACATGGCAGGCTTGGCAGAAGTTTGATAGGAAGCGCCTCAGGGAGATGAAGGGTATGTGGGATCAGCTACCCAAGGAGATTCGCAGTAAGACGAAGCCTAGGATAGAGGAGTTTGAGTTAGCCCCGACTCGCCTTAACCTAGACGCCTGCCCTACTCTACCTAGAGCCAAGCCTACTGAGGAGCTCACCGAGGCCTTGAAGTACGTATCCCGACTTCACAAGTCTGACGAGGAGATTGAGATTGAGAATAGTCGTATCCCAGCTGCGGTGTATGAGTTAGAGTAGGATGACCCTGCGTGGTCATGAGTCATGTCAGTAGCTTCCGTAAGTTGTACCCCATGATGTACCCCTTATGAGATGTATTATGAGACATTATGCATAGTACGATTCTCGCACGTCTTCAAGTGTAGCTACTGGAGATGATGCTATGTAATAAAACCCATGTAATGAATGTTTCGAATCTTATTGCACCTTTATGAATCTTATTGCTTCTTTGTAATGTGTGTTGGATAGTATAAATGTTTTTCTTTAAATCATCAAAATCATGTAATCATATTGAATTATAAGCACTTATGGCACAAACCCTAAATTCTCTATGATCCGTGTTGCAGATGCCAAACCGCCGATCTAATCGCCTAATGAATCGTGGACGTGCGCCCACCCCTGAACTAGTTGAACCAAATGGGGGACATGGTGGCAACAACCATGGCCTGTGGCCATGGCCGTGGATGTGGAGGGATACCCTTCCACCTAGAGAATACTCCACCGCTAGAGGAGAACATTCCACCACCCCCACCACCGAACCTAGCAGAAGTGATGGCACAACAGACCCAGCTTCTTGCAGCTCTTATTGAAGGAGTAAACCATCGCCAGGGAGGTCAACAGAATGACTTCCAAAGGAAGCTAGAGGGATTCATGAAGCTAAGGCCACCTACCTATGATGGCACCGACCCTAACCCTCTTGTAGCCGATGACTGGCTCAAGGAGATGGAGAAGAAGCTTGACCTCACTACTTTCACCGATGATGAGTGTGTTGGAGCAGCTGCACACCAGCTCACAGGTGCAGCACGTGCCTGGTGGGACAGTTTCAGTGATTCCCATGAGGACCCTGCTAATGTCTTGTGGGATGAGTTCACCGAAGCATTCACTGAGTACCACATTCCCAAGGGTGTCATGGAGGCCAAAGCTGAGGAGTTCCACAACATCAAGATGGGAAAGGACAGGGTGACTGAGTACACTACTCGTTTCACCAACCTTCTATGCTATGCACCTTCCTATGTGGTGAACTCTGAGAAGGAAAAGCTATACTATTACCGCAAGGGACTTAACCCGCACATCAAGCTGAAGTTTGGTGGTATTGAGAGCAACACGTTGCGTGCTCTAGTGGATCGCTGCATCCAGATTGAGAAAGATCACGCGGAAGCTGGAGAGGAGTATAGGGAGAGAAGGCGTAAGCCTAAGGAGTCCTTCCGTGGTTGTGATCACAAGAGGTTCTGCAGAGATGCACCATCTAGGGAACGCTCTCGCCATAATAGGGATGACAACCCTAGATCGAGTAGGGGAAGTGGAGGCTACACCGCCAAATACTCCTGCCCTGCTCAAGATCGTTACACCCAGGACCATTATGCTCAGGACTGCAACACTGAGGACCATTTCAACTGTTCCCGCTCCGTGAATGAACGCCCAGCACAGAACCGCTCCGCACCAAGCACTGGAAACTAGAAGGCACCCGCGCCAACCCCTACAGGTGGTGCGCCTTTCACCTGCTTTGCTTGTGGCCAACTAGGTCACAAAGCCACTGAGTGCCCTCAGAACTCAGCTGCTCAGAAGTCTCAGTTCAAAGGGTCTGCTACTCGTGGACGTCTCAACCATCTAGACGCCGAGGAAGCACAGGCTGCCCCTGACAGTGGTGTATGGTATGTTTTTAGTTAATGGCAATACTGCATCAGTTCTATTTGACTCTAGGAGCAACTTGTTCTTACATATCATCCAAGTTTGCATGAGAACATGACCTGCCTATAACCCCACGTGAAAAGCCTATCATCACCAGCTCACCTTTAGGAGACCTAAAGTGCACCCACATCTGTAAGGGAGTGAGTCTTACCATTGAGGGTCTTATCTTTAAAGCCGACCTAACCCTGTTACCTTCCACAAACCTAGATGTCATCTTTGGTATGGATTGGTTAACCATTCACCGAGGTATCATATCATGTTCACCTAGATATGTCCAAGTGACCCACCCATCAGGCCAAGTCATTAGATGTGAACCCCAGTCTGGAAAGTCCACCTCTATCTTGTGTGCCCTTAAAGCAAGTTCAGAATCACAGAAAGAGGAGAAGACAGTTCATGATGTGCCTATGGTCAGAGACTATCCCGATGTATTCCCTAAAGAATTACCAGGTATGCCACTAGACCGTGATGTAGAGTTCATCATTGATCTCTTGCCGGAATAGGACCCATTGCCAAGAGACCCTATCGCATGTCAGTTGATGAACTGGCCGAGCTCAAGAAACAGCTTGATGAGCTCATCTCGAAGGGATATATCAGACCCAGTGCTTCACCCTGGGGATCCCCTGTTCTATTTGTTAAGAAGAAGGATGGCTCGATGAGAATGTGCATTGATTACCAGAACTTGAACGCAGTCACCATCAAGAACAAGTACCCCCTGCCAAGGATTGATGATCTGCTTGATCAGCTTCGAGGTGCCAAGTATTTCTCCAAAATTGATCTCAGATCTGGCTATCATCAGATGAAGATTCGAGAGAGTGACATCCCGAAGATAGCTTTTGTGACTAGGTATGGGCAGTTTGAGTTCACCGTGGTGTCCTTTGGACTCACGAATGCTCCCGCATACTTCATGAACATGATGAATAAGGTTTTCATGGATGAACTGGATAAGTTCATGGTAGTGTTCATTGATGACATCCTTGTCTATTCACACACCGCTGAAGAACACGAACATCATCTGAGAACGGTGCTTGAGAAACTAGCCTAGCATCAGCTCTATGCAAAGTTTCAGCAAATGCAAGTTTTGGCTACAGAAAGCTGCCTTCCTAGGCCATGTACTATTAGCTAAAGGTGTTGTAGTTGACCCTAGCTAAGATTGAAGTTGTGAAAGAGTGGGAACAAACCCGTAATGTGACAGAAGTCAGAAGTTTCTTAGGATTGGCTGGGTATTATCACCGATTCATTAGAAACTTCTCCAAGATAGCCCGTCCAATGACCAACCTTCTGAAGAAGACTAAGGAGTTTGAATGGACGCCCGAGTGCGAACAAAGCTTCTAGGAATTGAAACAGAAGCTTACCACAACTCCTGTGCTAGCATTGCCTGATATCAGCAAAGATTTCATGGACTATTGTGATGCATCCCATCAAGGACTTGGTTGTGTACTGATGCAAGATGGAAAAGTGATAGCATATGCGTCTTGACAGTTGAAAGAACACTAAGAACTGTTACCCTACTCATGACCTTGAGTTAGCAGCAGTTGTGCATGCCTTGAAGATCTGGAGACATTACTTGATAGGCAACAAGTGTGATATCTATACGGATCACAAGAGCTTGAAGTACTTTTTCACTCAGGAAGATCTAAATATGAGGCAACACCGATGGCTAGAGTTGATCAAGGATTATGACCTGGAAATTCACTATCATCCGGGAAAGCTAATGTAGTCATAGATGCACTTAGTCGCAAGAGTTACTGTCACACCTTGATCACTGAATCCGTACCACCTGAGCTCAAGGAAGAGATTGATGATTTCCAACTAGAGATACTACCGCATGGCTTGTTGAATGAGCTCCGCATAGAGTATGATCTCACAGATCGCATCTGTCAAGCTCAGAAAAGTTGCGAAGAGATCGAATATCTCCGTGGTCTGATGAAACTAGGCTACAAGACCAACCACCAAGAAGATGAACAAGGAACCATCTGGTTCAAGAATAGAATCTGTGTTCCATCTGACCCAGTACTACAAGAGGAAATTCTGTCAGAAGCTCATGATTCCAAGTACTATATTCACCCTAGAGGTTCAAAAATGTATCAAGACTTGAAGAAACACTTTTGGTGGAAAGGCATGAAGACAGACATTGCAGGACATGTGGCACGTTGTGACACCTGCAATAGAGTCAAGGCTGAACATCTAAGGCCTGTAGGTTTGCTAAAGCCTCTTGACATTCCTGAGTGCAAATGGGAGAGCATATCCATGGATTTCATAGTTGGATTGCCCTGTTCACAGAAAGGCAATGATTCCATCTGGGTGATTGTTGATCGTTTGACCAAAGTTGCTCACTTTGTACCCATAAAGACCAAGACCAATACCGAAAAATTAGCAGATCTATATGTTGAGCATATCCTCAGACTACATGGAGCTCCCTCTAGTATTGTATCTGATCGTGGTCCTCAGTTTGTGTCCTGATTCTGGGAAGCTCTACACAAGTCCATTGGAACCAAACTTGATTTTAGTACCGCTTATCACCCATAGACAGATGGACAGACAGAACAGAGTAAATCAGATCTTAGAAGACATGCTTCGCGCTAGTGTACTGAATTATGGCTCTGATTGGGAGAAATGCCTACCCTATGCAGAGTTCTCTTACAACAACAGCTACCAAGCCAGTATTAAGGATGTCACCATTTGAAGCTCTGTATGGCAGACCTTGTAAGACACCTCTGATGTGGTCCCAACCAGAGAAAGATCATTCTTTGACTCCGCCAAGATTCAAGATGCCGAAGGAGTTGCTCAAGTGAAGGAGAACTTGAGAATTGCTCAAAGTCGATACAAGAGCTATGCTGACAAAAGGAGAAGAGAACTTGAGTTCAATGTGGGAGACTTTGTCTATCTCAAGGTATCCCCGCTACGTGGAACTGTCAGATTCCATGTGAAAGGAAAGCTTGCCCCTAGATTTGTTGGCCCATACAAGATTTGCAAGAGGATTGGAAAGCTCGCCTACAAACTTGAGCTACCCTGAGGAATTGATGGGTGTATATCCCGTATTCCATGTCTCACAGCTACGCAAGTGTTTGAGAGTACCCGATGAAGTAGTTCCAACTGATACACTTGACATTCAAGATACACTCGAGTATAAAGAACATCCTATCAGAATTCTGGGCATGAGATACCAAAGAGACCCGAAGCAAGACTATTCCTATGTGCAAGATCCAATGGAGCAATCATACTAGAGAGAGAAGCAACATGGGAGAAAGAGTCTGACCTCCAGCTACACTATCCTTATCTTTTCGAAGAGTACGTTATGCTTTAATCTCGGGGACTGAGATTCTGTTAAGGGGGTAGGACTGTAACAACCCAAAAATCCATACACCAAAAATACCAACTACCAAATTTTTCTCAAAACTCCCATGTGATGATGAGTGTCATGTATAGAAACCCAACCTAAGAGATGCATTAGGTCTAACCCCAACCCAAGTCAACACATAAGCATGGCATGTCATTTGTTGATTATGATTATTTAATTTCTAACAAATAAAGTGATGCATACATTGTTAACTCAATTGTGATTTGGATTTCCATTTGTTTTATGTTATGCTTAACAACTCTTTTAAAGAAACACACCATAAAGTAATTACTATTCAAACCAAAGGATAAATGTGTAAAAAGAGAAAACTAATTCTATTTTTATATATAACAAACCACACCTATGTGATATACAAAATAGCTAAATAAATTCCTAATATATATAAAAGAATGTGGTGGGCCTCATATCTAAAACTCCAATGAATTTGGTGCACCCATTTTGAATTCAAATACCCAAACCAAATTTGAATTCAAATCAAGGAAGAAGAAAAAGAAAACAGAAAAAGGAAATGAGGAAGAGGGCCTCGCAGCTGGCTCGGCCTTGCTCGACTTCGCGGCCCAGCTAGCCCAACCGCGCCCACCTTGCACTAGCGCGTGAGCGTACGCGGCCCACGAGCTGGCCCAGCACGCCTCAATCGCCCGCGTGTTTCTCCTGTTTCACTTGCAGCCGCTGCCACCGGGCCCCACGCGTCAGCCACATTTCAGCACAGTGTCGTCTTCCTCACCCATGCCTCAACTGCCCGCGCGACCAGGACCCTGACAGCGATGGCAGGGGCGGGCTAGGGGGTCACGCCCAGGGGCATGACCCTGTCCCCCTTGGGCCTGCGCTCACGCAACCCCATGCCACCGTCTGATGTGGTGCACACACCTCCACCGCACAATGCCGTCCGCCATGGGAGCTCAGAGCTTTGGCTATAAAGCCACGGCCCTCGGTTGCCCTAGTGCTCGTCCCATCGCCCCGCCGCCACTTGGTGGCCAACCACTTCACACCGAGAGTAGAAGGCTGAGGAGGAGTTCGGGAGAGGAGGGCGGAGCACTGCTAGGAGGAGGACTGAGAGCACGCCGGGGTTCAGAGCACCACCGCGGATCAAGCCAGAGCGGACGACACTGCATGGCACTACTTTCGGAGATACACGGCCATGAGCCATCACTGCACCACCATCCTCTCGCCCTCAACACTGACATTGAGTCGTTCACCGCTGAGACCTCCTCCTAAGCCCCATGGACACGAGCACACATGGGCGCACACTGTAGACACACGCACGGCCGTGGCGAAGCCACCGCGGCCACATCACCGCAGTAGAAGCGACGCCACTGCCTTGGCTAGCTCCTTCTCACTGCGGAAGACGCCACACTTGCGATCAGGTTAGATGTAGGTCACTAGAGGACCCCGAAGGCCATGCCCCACCATGGCCGAAGCACCACCGCCACCGCGTCGACTCCACCATGGCCAGGTCCTGCTAGGAGTGCCTGGCGTCTCCTTGTCTCGCCCGTCCTGTTCGCTGGAGCCACGGGTAACTCACATGCATGTCCACGACTACCTTGACCGTCTTGCCAAGCCCTGAAGAACCGACCACCGCTCGTCGGTGTATGAGGACTGCCGCCACCATGGCCAACCAACTAGAGCCGCCTAGCCACCACATTAGCTTCACCAGGGCACCTGCCATGGTAAGGCCAAGATGATGCTCACCTTAGTTGAACACCCACGCCACTGGAAGGGGCTCGCCGATGAGCATCGCCACGCCGATCCGCCGTTCGCCATGGCCAACATGCTGGAAAGCCCCGACCGCCACCTAGACTCCACTATCGTGTTCACCATGGCCGAGAAATCTTTTCCCCACCTTAATTGAACACTAGCACCGCCGCAGGGGCTCACCAACGAGCTCGCCGCTGGTGGAAGCACGCCGGGGAGGAAATAGAGGATTCATCCTCGCCGGCCACACATGCACGTGCACCTAGTTCACGAAGACCACAACGGAGGAGATGAAGGGAGGACTCGGTCCACCATGGACCCTGTCTTAGGTCCATGGACCATGAACCTATGTCCACCATGAACCATGCACCGTGAGCCAGCGCTATGGATGAAGCCCAGTAGAGGCCCACGGCTACGACGTGGCAGTGTCATAGCTTGCCATGTGTCTGGCCCGGCCCAACCTGAAGCCCGCCGGAGCCCGTTTGAGACCCAGTCCGTGTTGATCGTTGACTGGTCAACATTGACTGTTGACCTAGCCCCACATGTTAGTGGCACAGACACTCTGGACCCACACGTCAGATGCTGACGTCATGATGACATCACACGGGACCCACATGTCAGTAGCAGCACAGCCGAGCTGACGTCATGGTGACGTCATGCTGACGTCAGTAGCCCTGGCCCCACACGTCAGTGACCTGACCCGTTGACTGTTGACTCGCCGTTGACTTGATGTTGACTTGATGTTGACTTTGGCCGAACCCACCTGTCAGTGACCCAAAAGCCCTGGTCCCACCTGCCGGACTGATGACGCTGATGACGTCATGCTGACGTCATGATGACGTCAGCTGGACCCCACCTGTCAGTACCAGAACCGAGACAATGATGTCATGCTGACGTCATGTTGACGTCAGCACGCTACATGGACCAGTCACAGCGTGACACGTGTCAGCCCAGGATTAATTCAGCCTTTTTCCATTTTAGAAATATATTTAATCTTCGGAAATTCATAACTAATTCATACGACCTCAGAAAAATATGAAACCAGGACCAAAATTCATCTAAAATCGATCTCTATGCAATGAACCCATGTTTGGGTGCATTTGGCTCTTTTGAATTTTCATTGCTTCTTTGTGCTATTCTATAGATGTCGCTAACGCGACTATAATGCGATCGTTTGTAGACTCAGAGGAGAACCTGACGGACAAGGATCATGAGTATCCGTGAGGAGTACGGAGACGACTACACTGAAGGTGCCACATCCCACCCAATCTCATAGCACCTATTACGCATGATTAATATAGAACTACTATTGCTTTACTTTATTGACACTATGATAGGACTTGCATGGTAGTATGATTACTTGATGGCCTCTACCTTGACGCAACCTTACCCCTGCATACCCTACTATTAGGCTAGACACACGCTTACTGCTATATTTCATTGCTTGTACTTGTACTACGCTTATACAACATTAATGCGTGGTGTTATCTAGACTATGGGGAGAGTGCTGCATGTGTGACTTGGGTGTATGGAGGGTGAGGGTTGTGTCGACCAAGTTGGAGTATATGATGAGCCTGGGGCAAGTCTTGCCATGTGGTGCTACCTGGGCACCCCTAGAATGGTTACCTATGGTGGGTAAATGGTATATGAGGTGGTCCTGGGTGTGAACCTATGATGGGAGGAGCCTAGGATGGAGGTGCTATGGTGGCATGGTAAATGGAAACCCTGATGAAGACATTCTGGCTTGGTCACCCCTAAGGACTTACTAGTACTCAGATTCACTAGGAAGCCTTACGTACCACTCGCCCTATATGGTGCGGGATGGCCGGACTACTTGGTAGGATATTGCCACTACTGCTAGGTTGATAGTGGACAGTGTAAGGAGGTACGGGGCGTGAAGGATTTCCCCCATACCCTTCTGAGACTTCATGGAGACCTTGTGGACCCAGCTCATGACTCACAGTTTTAGCCACCCTAGACTAGACTTGGGGTGTACCAGGGCTGAATGGTAGAGTGGCATTATCCTAGGCTAGCAAGCGGCCGGTATCAGCCTAGTTGACGACGGTCAGCGAGGAAGGTGGATCTTGTGGTTATGTAAAACCTCTGCAGAGTGTATGGTTGATCGATCGATACATGTGCTGACTTGTCAGCTATGGACCTTTCCTGGGTTTCGCTTAAACTAGATAGTGAGATGAGTCATTCTCTTCTTCCCTCGTGAGAGAGTGTTGGTCGTAGCCAGGGGCTATGGGCCTTGAGACAGTGCCAAGAGGGAGTTGGTCTGTCGACTGAGCGATGGTATGGTTATGGTATGGTGTTGGTGTGGAGATGGTGGTATATCGATCCCAGGATCGAAACCTGGCTCTGGGAAGGGAATGGGGTGGAATGTGTATGGGAATGGTGTTAAAACTTGACTATACTTTTATTCATACTTGATATGCTAAATGCATAGGAAACCCCAGCCTTATAGGTTCCTTTGATTATATCCAACTTGCATCCAATTTCCACAAAGCAAATGCTCATAGGGTTGGGAGTGGCTAGTACAAATCGTACTGATAAATTTTAGCACATAGGTTCTGCTGAGGAGTATAGCTCCGAGGAGTTTGACGGTTGAGGGGTTCGTGCCTACGCTCGAGTTTGGCGATCTTATCTTCAAGCTGTTCTGAATGAATGCTACTTTTGATTCTGCCAATGCAGCGATTGTAACACCTCTGGTGTTTTAACCTAGCACTAAAACTTGACATGTCATCATATGCATTGCAAAGCATTCATAAAGTAGAAAATTTTGAATGCATTCACTAAATAAGCTTTATTTCATAATGTGGTTATTTTATGTGATGTGATTCAAAACCCTAAATAAAGATCATGACCACAAAGGTCAAATTTCATGTGATCATGTGAGACCATGTGTCATTTGACTCAAATAACCCTAATGGGCCATGTTACTGGTCAAAAATCAAAGTTAAAGCAAAAGGAAAACAAATCAAATTTGAATTCAAATATAAAAATCACAAAAGTCCTTTTTGCCCCTTTTGTCTAATTCAAAATCCATTTGGAATTTGGGGTTGAGGCAAAAAGCAAAGTTGAAGATTATTTTATGTGGATCAACTTTGGTATTCAAAGTTTTTCAAGTTTACATATAAAATTTGGAGTAATTTTGAAATGATTCAAATGCTTAAATGCACCCAAATTCAAATTTCAAAATGGAGGCAGAATTTGAAAATGTTCCTTGAAGCAAAGTTGTAGAGTTTGAAAAGTTGAGCAACTTTCATTTTTGTAGATTTTCATCTTCTTTAGAAATTTTGTGAGTAATTTGCAAAATTAACGCAGTGGCAATTCTGTAAATACTTCAAAATTGAAAAAAACAGCCGAGCGCCATGTCTCTGCTTGCCGCCGGCGCCACGCGGTTGTCGGCGCCGATCAATTTGCGCCGCTTCCTCGCGCGTTGACACGCAACCGGTACCGTGGCGAGCTCGGGCGTGCGCTGTCGACGCCGGGCAACCCCTTCCCGGCTATAAATAGTAGCAGCCGCCGCCGTCGTCCCCGTTTTTCCCCTCTGCTCTGCTCCGCCGCCAGCTAGCTCCGCCGCTCGCCGTAGCCACCGTTGAGCCACGTTCGTCGTGCCTAGCTACGCCAACGTGATCGCCTCGGTCTTGTGCTTCTCTGCGGCTTGCTTACGTCGCTTGGGTTGGCCAGAGTCGCCCGGCACAACGTCTTCTTCCTCAAAACCAGCCGGAGTACCGCCACCATCGACCTCACGTGGCCACGTTGTTCCAGACCATCTCCGTCTTCACCAAGCACACCGACGTGATTGTGGTGAGCTACTGAACATGATGCTCACTTCGCTTTTGACTCTACTACACCGTTGCCGGGGTTATGCCGTGCGCCGTCGTGCCTGAGCCGCCATGGCCGGCGTGGAGCCTTCTCCGGTGCGCCTTCTGCCGATCTGAGGGCTAGGATGGGTTCGTAGGAGTGTGTAGATCATTTGGGTGCGGTCTGCCTCGCCGGAGCGTCACCGTCGGCGCATTTTGGGCCGGCCAGTGATGGCAGCGCCGCCATGACCAGTATGTGTCACTGACGAGTGGGGTCGGACTGTCAGTGAGAAAGAAGGAGAAGAACAGTGAGGTTTTATTATTTTCTAATTTTGAATAGTGCTGAATCTTTGGAAATTTGTAGGAAAATAATCGTAGCTCCAAAAATTCTGAAATTTTGTGTGTAGATTTTGTACATGCTCTATTATGGTCTAAAAATATGAAACTTGAAATTTGAATAAATTTGTAATGTTAAAAAATTCAGTCCATTAATTGATAAATGCAATTTCCATGATTTTTGTAGGCTACTATATAATTCCAAAAATTATGAAATTTGTTTTGGTACACTAATTTGTCATGAGGAAGCTTACATAAAATTTTGAGGTCATTTGGAACAAGTTCATTTTTGGGCTTATTTCCAAATTAATTCAAAAATAAATAAAAGCAAACCCTAAGTGTTTGATTAGTGTTTGGTCTTGTTTTGGTCATGTTTTGTGACCAGTAGGGTTCAAGATCAGTTTGGTCAGAGAATTCGCCGTAGTGGTCGAAGAGTTCACCGTAGTGGTCAGAGAGTTCACCGTAGTGGTCGGAGAGTTCACCGTAGTGGTTGGAGAGTTCGCCGTAGTGGTCGGAGAGTTCACCGTAGTGGTCGGAGAGCTCACCGAAGTGGTCGGTGCTGGCGTGGTCACATCCGTTGCAAATATGGTTTGGTTAGTTTGGCTTGTAACTGTACCATGAAGGAAAGTGGTATTCAAGGTGTTTTTACATTATCATCATGTTGAAGCATATGCTATTATTTCGTGTAGAATCCGAGAGTGAAACGATTCTAGTTGAGCAAGTTCTGGACGAATCCTTGGTTGTCACGGGATTTGATAATTGTGGTACTGATCCAGAACCTGAGGTCGTCAATGAAGGCAAGCCCCGGTTTATGCATTAAACCCTTACCTTGTTTACTTTGAAAAGTTTATCACCTATGTTATCTATTGCATTAAGTTGACTTATTCAAATGTTACCTCCTTGATGCATCGCCTACCTTGATAATTGTTTACCATCCTTGAAGAGGTTTTCATTTACAAAGGCGTAGTATGCTTTATGGTAGGTTTTCAAAGTAAAAGTTTCGATACAATCAAAGATGGCATACTGGCCAAAGAAAGAAAGAAGATAGAATGAACTAGAGACTAGTCGGGTAACTTATCTTGAATGTTGGGTAATGTTGCCGACTAAGTCGCTTAAAGGCCACTCATTGTGGATCTTCTAAACGAGACACTTTGTAGTACTGGTCACATACTCCGGTAAGCCTACTTCGGCTAATCCAATACTAAGACGAATGCCCACGCACTGGGAGTGGAGAGATGGCGGGAGTAGCGTGTACCCTCATGGCTGGAATGTGGCCGGATTTGAGGTGTGCTGTGCTCTCGGGTGGTGTGGAGATGACTTAGTATAGGAGGATCTGATAGCGAGGTTGATATATGCAAGATTGAGTTGTACATATGTCGTGTGATAAGGAATCCCCAGCTGGGACTTGAATCAATTCGAATTGCCGGTGCTCTGTGGATATGGAGACTCGATTAATTACAGAAACAATGTAGGACTGGTGAATTACTAAAATATGAGAAAAGAATGGAATAAGAAGGAATGGAATATGGGAAATGTACATTTAGCTGAGATAATGAACTAAAAGGACTTAGGGGTAAAACTTGAAAATAGAATAAGAATAGTAAGCTTTTGGCAAAGAACTTTTGAATCTTGCTACATCCTTACCTTGTCCCAACACCTACATCTTTAAAGTCTTTCACCCCCTGTTATGTCGGGTTAGTCTTATTGAGTACTTTTGTACTCAGGGTTTGTTAACCCTTGTTGCAGGTGAGTCGCATGCGCAGGCTTATTTTGGTCCCTGCTGCATGTCTGTGTTTGAAGTCAATGATGATGAGGAATGATGAATGGCCTTTGGACAAGGCACTAGTTTGTATGATAAATAAAGTTAATGTAATATTATCCTGCTACTATGGTTGTATAACACTTATGGTATTGTAAGTTTGAAAACAACTGGTTTGTAACCTATGTTACCTTAAGACTTCCGCTATCTTTACTCTGATGTATATATTTGAATAAACTATTGTAATCTGTAATGTCTGTGATTGGGATCCTGTTTGAAAAGAGAATTGTGGATGATTCGGGTTTCCCGAGGACACCCGACAGACCTGTTGAGTTGTTGGGAACTCGTGAACGCTATCCGAGGTCTATCAAGACAACGATAGGTGCATGTGGGCCCGATTTCTTAGGATGTTCTGCCACAGCTGGTATCAGAGCAGTTCCCATCTAAGATCATTGTAGGTTACTTTGGAAAACCTTCAAATTGATTTGGATCAAAGAAAGTAAACTTGATATTTTAAAGTTCAAATTTCTTTCTTCTTACCTTTGATCTAGCCTCAATCCTGTCTTATTTGAAATTTTGTGGCGGATAATATGATTAGGTTGTCCTATGTATTAAAAATCTAGTACTTATGATTATATAAATCTTTTGTACCTAGATTCGTAAGATCGATTCATGCATCATGCTTGAGCACCTTGCATAATAATTCCCCTTAATAGTCGTTGGGTAAGTAATGTCAATCCCATTCTTGCTAACCTCCATTATCCTCAAGCTATTCTTATAGTCCTACCCTAAATTCTATAGGCTATGGCAAAGACCAAGGTAACCGCATGCAAGTCCACCGGACCTCATGGAGTCCCTCATCACTAGTTGGCACCAAGAAACCATGAGCTTGGTGAAGGAAGTTCCAAGAAGCTAGGAGATGAAGGATCTTCAAGCAACCTCGCCAACATCGAGAACCTTACCAAGGAGCTCAACACTCTTCGTCGAGCTCATGCCAAAGATCAAGAAGAGCTAGCGGAAATGCAAAGGGGCATCACCATGACCATGGAGCTACGGAATGAAGCCTAGACATGAGAGGATGTGGCCAATGAACGCGTCCATGAGTTGGAGTTCTACGTAGAAGACCTGGAGATGGACAATGCCATTCTTCATGAGAATGTCCACCTGCTGTACGCTCAACTTCATCCTCCTCATGGGGATGGTGAAGTTACAGATGAAGAAATGATTGTAGATCTAGGAGAAGTCGAGAATGAAGAGGAGGAGGATCCTGAGGAGTTAGTGTACTTTTAGATGAAGATGAGGTTTCGTTCGAGATGGGCATGGATGCCGAAGACTGAGAGCTCAGAGTAGTAATAGTTCCTTTACTACTTTCCTAGTAAACCAGGGTTGTCTTGTGGGATACAAGACATGTAATTTAAAGAAGTAACCCTTTGTAGCATGAAACCTATTAAATGCTTTCAATAAAGAATAATGTAAGTAAATGTGTTTCTCTAACAGATGCCTCGTCCTATCACTCGAACTGGTGCTAGTGGCTCGCATGACGATGATGAGTGCCCAAATCCTCCACCAATGCCTTTGACTATGGCAGATGCCATAGCCGCACTCGTCAATGCAACGACAGAGAATGCTAGGTTGTTAAGGGAATTGGCGCAGAACCAACAGGCACCATACCCTAATCGTGGCTGTCGTAATAATGGAAACGATGAGTCAACCTATGTTGATTTTACTGACACCCATCCGCCTGTGTTCTCTAAGGTAGAAGAGCCTTTAGAAGCTGATGATTGGCTTAGGACAATAGAGCAAAAGTTTGAGCTGATTCACTGTACCGAGGTTCAGAAACTAAGGTTTGCGGCACAGCAACTTCGAGGAGCTGCTAGTGCCTGGTGGGCAAATTTGGTAGTAGTATAGCCCACTGGTCACCAAATCACCTGGAGGGAGTTTAAGGATGCCTTCAGGGCACACTATATTGTAGATAGTGTGATGACCATGAAGTTAGAAGAGTTTTTGGCTCTTAAGCAAGGGGAGCACCCGGTGATGCACTATGTTGGGCGCTTCAATCACCTGTCGCAGTATGCTATTGAGTATATGAATACTGACAGGAAGAAGAAGAATCATTTTCTTAGAGGCCTGAACATTAAACTTTAGACCATGATGGCAACTTGTGGTAACGCAACTTACCATGAGACAATCAACATTGCTATCGCTTCAGAGGAGAATTACCGCCGACACAAGAAGGCAAAGAAAAAGAAAATATCTGCTTCCGGATCATCAAGTGGAAAGCGTCAAAAGATAGTCTACCATCCTCAGAATCATGGCCGTGCACCATTCCGCCCACAACAAGGCCAAGGCAGGCAACAAATCTTTATTCGCCCTGCAACTAATGCTCCTTATCCTCATCAAGCACCGCAGCAGCAAAATAATACAAATAATGCAAACCACAATGCTACTCCCCAGAATCACAATTATCCATGCTATAATTGTGGTAAACCCAGACACTTTTCCTGAGAATGTCTGTATCCTAGGAAGAACAATCCTGATGCACCCAAAGCCCCTGTTACTCAAGCTCAGAATCAGTACAAGGGCAATGCTCATAATAGTCAGAAGGGTCAGGCTGAGAAGAAAACTGGAAGGGTCTTCTATACTCAGGTGGAATCTATTCTAGAAGGAGAACCAGTAATGATGGGTATGTTTCCCATTGCTAAGCATCCTATAATTACCTTATTTGATTCTGGTGCATCCCATACATTCATCAATCATACATTTGTTGTGAAGCATGGGATAGCTATTGGGGAAACAAAAGAACCATATCTTATACAGTCGCCCGGGGGACGAATCTGTACGAGGTAGTTTAGCATGTACCTATTGATTTGGGAGGTTATGAGTTCCCAACCAATATGCTGATATTAAAGGATCAAGATATAGATGTGATCCTTGGTATGAACTGGTTAACCCAACACAGGGCTATCATAGATGTCCTACGTAGAACCATAAGGGTTAATGCACCAGACAGCAAAACCCAACTTCTCATCCAACTTCCCTTTCCTAAGAGTATAGTGGAAACAGTATGTGCAACTATTATTGAAGAAGCCAAGAAAATTTCAGTGGTATGTGAGTTTACGAATGTCTTTCCCGATGATCTGCCTGGTCTGCCACCAGACCGTGATGTAGAGTTTAGAATTGATCTGAAACCAAGAACGGCACCTGTGTCCAGAAGAGCATATAGGATGCCACCCAAAGAACTAGCAGAATTGAAAATGCAATTACAAGAGTTGTTAGACAAGGGTTTCATTCAACCCAGTTCATCACCTTGGGGATGCCCTGCTATCTTCGTGAAGAAGAAGGACCAAACCTTAAGGTTATGTGTTGACTATCGGCCGTTAAATGAAGTCACCATAAAGAACAAATACCCCTTACCCCGAATTGATTTGCTTTTTGACCAACTTGCGGGAGCTAAGGTGTTCTCAAAGATAGACTTGAGATTAGGCTATCACCAGATTAAGATCAGACGAGAAGATGTGCCGAAGACAGCGTTCACTACCCGATATGGTCTATATGAGTATCTAGTCATGTCTTTTGGGCTGACCAATGCCCCGGCTCATTTCATGTACCTAATGAACTCAGTTTTCATGCCTGAGTTAGATAAGTTTGTCATGGTGTTTATTGACGACATTCTTATCTATTCTAAGAGCAAAGAGGAACATGCGGAACATCTCCGTATTGTTCTACAAAGATTAAGAGATCACCAGCTATATGCCAAATTAAGTAAATGTGCATTTTGGTTGGAGGAAGTACAATTTCTGGGTCATGTGCTATCTGCTGAAGGTATAGCTGTTGATCCGAGCAAGGTAGAAGAAGTCCTTAACTAGAAAGCACCTACAACTGTTCATCAAGTTTGTTTTTCTGGGGTTGGTAGGGTATTATCGTCGGTTCATCCCTGACTTCTCCAGAATTGCGAAGCCAATTACTAGACTACTGAAAAATCAAACTAAGTTTATATGGTCAATAGAATGTGAGAAGGCCTTTCAGACATTGAAGAAATTGCTAACAACTGCACTAGTATTAGCACAACCTGATATCGAGAGGCCGTTTGATATGTATTGTGATGCATCTAGAATTGGTATTGGTTGTGTTCTTATGCAAGAAGGCAGAGTCATAGCGTACACTTCCAGACAACTCAAGAAGCATGAAGAACATTATCCCACCCATGACCTTGAATTAGCCACTGTTGTTCATGCGCTCAAGGTTTGGTGACATTTCTTATTGGGCAACATGTATCATATCTATACGGATCACAAAAGTTTGAAATACATCTTCACTCAGTCAGAATTGAATATGAGGCAAAGAAGATGGTTAGAACTTATCAAAGATTATGACTTAGAAATGCATTATCATCCAGGCAAGGCTAATGTGGTTGCCGATGCCCTGAGTCACAAGAGTCATTGCCATTGTCTAACTGTAGAACCTATGCAATGAACGTTGTGTCAAGAGATGGAGCATCTGAATTTACAAATCATAGAACAAGGTTCCTTGTCCAATATTGCAGTTGAGTCCACTATCAAAGATCAGATCATTGATGCTCAACGGAAAAGTAAGGGCATAGCCCATATCAAGAATAAAGTCAAATCTGGAAAACCAACATGTTTCAAGATTGATGAATCAGATGTTGTATGGTTCAAGGATAGATTGGTAGTACCCAAAAATCTGGAGCTGCGAAAGCAAATTCTTGATGAAGCTCATTCTACAAGATACTCCATTCATCCAGGTAGCAACAAAATGTATCATGATCTGAGAAAGAGATATTGGTGGACCAAAATGAAAATAGAAATAGCTCAATATGTAGCCAAGTGTGATATTTGTCAGAGAGTCAAAGCGGTTCATATGAAGACTGCAGGTCCATTACATTCATTGCCAGTTCCATCTTGGAAGTGGGAAGATATTTGTATGGACTTCATCGTAGGATTGCCCAGGACATCTGCAGGCTACAATTCAATATGGGTTATTGTTGATCGCCTAACCAAGATAGCTCATTTCTTACCAGTTAGAGATAAATATCGAGCGAAGCAATATGCAAAGCTTTATCTTGATAGAATCTTCAGTCTGCATGGGGCACCCAAGACCATTGTCTCTAATAGAGGGTCATTGTTCATATCCAAGTTTTGGAAAAGTCTACATGAGTCTTTGGGAACTAAACTTATCCGTAGTTCTGCTTATCATCCGCAAACAGATGGATAGACTGAGAGGGTAAATCAAATTCTTGAAGATATGCTAAGAGCATGTGTCCTTTCCTATGGTGCTAAATGGGATGAATGCCTTCCCTTGGCTGAATTCTCATATAACAATGCCATCAATAGAGCATTAAAATGGCACCATTTGAAGCATTGTATGGCCGTAGATGTCAGACACCTTTAAATTGGTTAGAAGCTGGAGAATGTTGGTTCTTTGGACCAGATGTGGTAAAGGAAGCTGAAGAGAAAGTTAAACTCATACAAGCCAATATGAAGATAGCTCAATCCCGATAGAAAAGCTATGCTGATAAGAGGAGACGACCGCTAGAATTCAAAGTGGGAGATTATGTCTACCTCAAGGTATCACCGATGAAAGGAGTTCATTGTTTTGGGATTCGGGGAAAGTTGGCACCCTGTTATGTTGGTCCTTTTCAGATCCAACAACAATGTGGACCGGTCGCCTATCGCGTCAAGCTACCAGATCACATGTCAGCTGTGCATGATATCTTCCATGTATCTCAGTTAAAGAAGTGTCTTCAAGTACCTGACCAAGTGATCGACTTTGGTGATGTAGAACTAGAACCTGATTTGACTTATGTCGAGTACCCCATTAGAGTCTTAGATCAGAAAGATTGAGTCACTCGAAGACGTACAATCAAGTTCTACAAAGTACAATGGAATCAACACACTGAAGATGAAGCTACTTGGGAGTCCGAGGATTACTTAGAAGAAAACTTTCCTGACTTCTTCACTTCTATCTAGTTGCAATACCTTGTCTATATTGAAACTTGTCTTATTTGTTAACAGAATGGAAAATCCCCTCATTAGCCTTTTGAATAAAGTTATGATGTGTTAGCTTGACACATTTCCTTTTCCATTACTTAGCCTTAAGTTTTAAATCTCGGGACGAGATTTCTTTAAGGGGGAAGGGTTGTAACACCTCTGGTGTTTTAACCTAGCACTAAAACTTGACATGTCATCATATGCATTGCAAAGCATTCATAAAGTAGAAAATTTTGAATGCATTCACTAAATAAGCTTTATTTCATAATGTGGTTATTTTATGTGATGTGATTCAAAACCCTAAATAAAGATCATGACCACAAAGGTCAAATTTCATGTGATCATGTGAGACCATGTGTCATTTGACTCAATTAACCCTAATGGGCCATGTTACTAGTCAAAAATCAAAGTTAAAGCAAAAGGAAAACAAATCAAATTTGAATTCAAATTCAAATCACAAAAGTCCTTTTTGCCCCTTTTGTCTAATTCAAAATCCATTTGGAATTTGGGGTTGAGGCAAAAAGCAAAGTTGAAGATTATTTTATGTGGATCAACTTTGGTATTCAAAGTTTTTCAAGTTTACATATAAAATTTGGAGTAATTTTGAAATGATTCAAATGCTTAAATGCACCCCAAATTCAAATTTCAAAATGGAGGCAGAATTTGAAAATGTTCCTTGAAGCAAAGTTGTAGAGTTTGAAAATTTGAGCAACTTTCATTTTTGGAGATTTTCATCTTCTTTAGAAAATTTGTGAGTAATTTGCAAAATTAATGTAGTGGCAATTCTGTAAATACTTCAAAATTGAAAAAAAACAGCCGAGCGCCACGTCTCTGCTTGCCGCCGGCGCCACGCGGTGGTCGCCGCCGATCAATTTGCGTTGCTTCCTCACACATTGACACGCAGCCGGTACCGTGGAGAGCTCGGGCATACGCTGCCGACGCCGGGCAACCCCTTCCTGGCTATAAATAGCAGCAGCCGCCGCCGTCATCCCCATTTTTCCCCTCTGCTCTGCTCCGCCGCCAGCTAGCTCCGCCGCTTGCCGTAGCCACCATCGAGCCGCGTCCGTCATGCCCAGCTACGCCAACGCGATCGCCTCGGTCTTGCGCTTCTCTGCGGCTTGCTTACGTCGCTTGGGTTGGTCGGAGTCACCCGGCGCAACGTCTTCTTCCTCGGAGCCGACCGGAGTACCGCCACCATCGACCTCACGTGGCCACGTCGTTCCAGACCATCTCCGTCTTCACCAAGCACACCAGCGTGATCGTGGTGAGCTACTGAACATGATGCTCACTTTGCTTTTGACTCTACTACACCATTGTCGGGGTTATGCCGTGCGCCGTCGTGCCCGAGCCGCCATGGCCGGCGTGGAGCCTTCTCCGGTGCGCCTTCTGCCGATCTGAGGGCTAGGATGGGTTCGTAGGAGTGTGTAGATCATTTGGGTGCGGTCTGCCTCGCCGGAGCGTCACTGTCGGCGCATTTTGGGCCGGTCAGTGATGGCAGCACCGCCATGACCAGTATGTGTCACTGACGAGTGGGGTCGGACAGTCAGTGAGAAAGGAGAAGAATAGTGAGGTTTTATTATTTTCTGATTTTGAATAGTGCTGAATCTTTGGAAATTTGTAGGAAAATAATCATAGCTCCAAAAATTCAGAAATTTTGTGTGTAGCTTCTGTACATGCTCTATTATGGTCTAAAAATATGAAACTTGAAATTTGAATAAATTTGTAATGTTCAAAAATTCAGTCCATTAATTGATAAATGCAATTTCCATGATTTTTGTAGGCCACTATATAATTCCAAAAATTATGAAATTTGTTTTGGTACCCTAATTTGTCATGAGGAAGCTTACATAAAATTTTGTGGTCATTTGGAATAAGTTCATTTTTGGGCTTATTTCCAAATTAATTCAAAAATAAATAAAAGCAAACCCTAAGTGTTTGATTAGTGTTTGGTCTTGTTTTGGTCATGTTTTGTGACCAGTAGGGTTCAAGATCAGTTTGGTTGGAGAATTTGCCATAGTGGTCAGAGAGTTCGCCGTAGTGGTCGGAGAGTTCACCGTAGTGGTCGGAGAGTTCACCGAAGTGGTCGGAGAGCTCACCGAAGTGGTCTCGGCTGGCGTGGTCACATCCATTGCGAATATGGTTTGATTAGTTTGGCTTGTAACTGTACCATGAAGGAAAGTTGTATTCAAGGTGTTGTTACATTATCATCATGTTGGAGCATATGCTATTATTTTGTGTAGAATCCAAGAGTGAAACGATTCTAGTTGAGCAAGTTCTAGTCGAATTCCCGGTTGTCACGGGATTCGATAATTGTGGTACTGATCCAGAACCTGAGGTCATCAACGAAGGCAAGCCCCGGTTTATGCATTAAACCCTTACCTTGTTTACTTTGAAAAGTTTATCACCTATGTTATCTATTGCATTAAGTTGACTTATTCAAATGTTACCTCCTTGATGCATTGCCTACCTTGATAATTGTTTACCATCCTTGAAGAGGTTTTCATTTACAAAGGTGTAGTATGCTTAGTATGCTTTATGGTAGGTTTTCAAAGTAAAAGTTTCGATACAATCAAAGATGGCATACTGGCCAAAGAAAGAAAGAAGATAGAATGAACTAGAGACTAGTCGGGTAACTTATCTTGAATGTTGGGTAATGTTGCCAACTAAGTTGCTTAAAGGCCACTCATTGTGGATCTTCTGAATGAGACACTTTGTAGTACTGGTCACATACTCCGGTAAGCCTACTTCGGCTAATCCGATACTAAGACGAATGCCCATGTACTAGGAGTGGAGAGATGGCGGGAGTAGCGTGTACCCTCATGGCTGGAATGTGGCCGGATTTGAGGTGTGCTGTGCTCTCGGGTGGCGTGGAGACGGCTTAGTATAGGAGGATCTGATAGCGAGGTTGATATATGCAAGATTGAGTTCTACATATGTCGTGTGATAAGGAATCCCCAGCTGGGACTTGAATCAATTCGAATTGCCGGTGCTCCGTGGATATGGAGACTCAATTCATTACAGAAGCAATGTAGGACTGGTGAATTACTAAAATATGAGAAAAGAAAGGAATAAGAAGGAATAGAATATGGGAAATGTACATTTAGCTGAGATAATGAACTAAAAGGACTTAGGGGTAAAACTTGAAAATAGAATAAGAATAATAAGCTTTTGGCAAAGAACTTTTGAATCTTGCTATATCCTTACCTTGTCCCAACACCTGCATCTTTAAAGTCTTTCACCCCCTGTTACGTCAGGTTAGTCTTGTTGAGTACTTTTATACTCAGGGTTTGTTAACCCTTGTTGCAGGTGAGTCGCATGCGTAGGCTTGTTTTGGTCCCTGCTGCATGTCTGTGTTTGAAGTCAATGACGATGAGGAATGATGAATGGCCTTTGGACAAGGCACTAGTTTGTATGATAAATAAAGTTAATGTAATATTATCCCGCTACTATGGTTGTATAACACTTATGGTATTGTAAGTTTGAAAACAACTGGTTTGTAACCTATGTTACCTTAAGACTTCCGCTATCTTTACTCTGATGTATATATTTGAATAAACTGTTGTAATCTGCAATGTCTATGATTGGGATCCTGTTTGAAAAGAGAATCGTGGATGATTCGGGTTTCCCGAGGACACCCGACAGACCTGTTGAGTTGTTGGGAACTCGTGAACACTATCCGAGGTCTGTCAAGACAACGATAGGTGCATGTGGGCCCGATTTCTTAGGAGGTTCTGCCACAGCGATGTAATAATTTATGTAATTCCGCACTATTTGTACTCTGATATTATCATTGTATGGATGTGATATTCGACTAGAATTTGGGTAATATGACCTACAACAGTCTTATTACACTTCGACACTGTGGATTTCCCTTCACGGAAATTGGGGTCGCTTCAAAGGCAGTCCTTCATCTTATGCTTGTTGTTTTTGTGGATAGGGCATAGGCCTTCGAGGATCTTCTTATACTGCTCATCATAGTTGTGCTTGGCATGATGTTCGTCAATGGCGGTGATGATGTGGTCTTGTCAATGGCGGCGATATTGACTAGATTTGGATCCTTCTGGCCGATCATGGCCACTATCCTAATGATGACTGCGGTCATCGTAGCAGTGGTCGCTGTGGCGCCAGTCGTCGGGTCACTCATCATTGTGGTGAGTTGGGTGATGAGTGCTCGCATCCTCGTTGAAGCGCACTTCGGCCTCTTTGGCATCAGTGTATAGATCGATGGTTGTTATCATGTCGCCGATCCCCTTAGGTGGCTTGCGATTGAACTTGGAGTGGAGGTCGTGGTGATGGAGTCCTCAGACGAAGGTGGTGATGACCTCTGCTTCCGTGATGTTGGGAATATAATTCCTAATCTTAGAAAAGCATCCGATGTAGCTATGGAGGAGCTTAGACAGCTTCTAGTAAACGCGGTTTAGATCGTGCTTGGTGCTTGGCCGAGTACACATGGCCATGTAGCTGTCGGTGAAGACCTTCTTTAGCTCTTCCTAGGATCCGATGGAGTCCGGGGCAAGGCTTGTGAACTAGTTCATCGCAGTTGGTGTGAGCATGATGGGAAGATAGTTCGCCATGACACTGGTATCACCCCCGATGGTGCACACACCAGTGGCATAAGCTTGTAGCCACTGTGTGGGGTTCATCCATCCTTTGTAGGGCTCGACCCCAGAGATTTTGAAACCATGGGGCCACTAGAGTGTTTGGAGTGCCCTTGTGAATGCTTGAGGCCTTTTGGAATCGTTGCCATTGTGATTTACGGCATTACCAGCATTAAGTGGCTGGAGTGCTGAGTCTGGATTACCAAACTCTTTGCTCGTACTCTTGATGGCGGTGTACTTCTTCTTCATGGCAAGAAAAACAGTGCTCGTCAATACATTGTCGCGCATCACGGTGATTGTTGAGGTGTGCTCGGACGTCCTGGTCAACTTCCTAGTTGTGTTGGCAAGGGTGGTTGACATAGTTGCCCCTAGCTCCCCCCTAGAGAGGTTGTCCATCATCGTGGTGCTGGTCAGCAAAAACGACTTTGGTTGGGGCGGTGATTAGATCTTGGCGCGACTGATTGGCTAATCAAGCTCGTCGAGTAGGAAGGTCTCTGATCCTGGCGAATCTCATTGACCTGGCAACGCGCCACTTTAAGCATGGTAGTGACCTTGGCGACCTTCGGTGTCTGTGGGAGTCGGGCAAGCTCATTGGTGGCCACGACCAAGTTGGCGCTTGGGGTCTTGTAGATGTCATGGCTGTCAACACGGACAAATTCATCATCAAGGTTATGTTGGAGTTGGCGTGGCCTTCCTTGCGAGTCGAGCTGATTGTTGCGAGCAGCCTAGGCTAGCATAAGGGTAGCTTCATTTGCTCGGCGCTATGCACGGTTGATGTTCCTATTGATGCAGGTTGTGCAGTCCTCCTTGGTTTCCCCTTCCTGTGGGGGCTATCGACGCTGACATTGAAGATTGTGCCTCCATGGAAGGGAGGGAAAGGAGATTGTTCGATGGTGGTTTCAACGATAGTCTTCATAGAGCCCTAGGACTCAGAGTCTAGATTCTCCTCCAGGATGGTTTGGAGGGATGTTCCGGGGCATCGACCAACATGTAGCATGTTGACAGCCGGTGGGATCTAGTCAGCGAGACGATGGATATCTCCAACCTAGTCGGCGAATTTGCCCCTTAGGCATCTTGATAGGCTGCGGCAATGCTGGTGAGCCTAAAGGGTAGGGCCATAACCCCTGGAGTTTCCTGATCTACCTCTAATAGATCTAAATCAGAGGGTGGTCGGTGCTGGACCAGAGTGGTCGGAGTCGATTCTGTGATGGAGAGGCAATAGGCGAGCTTTTGACCAACCTAATCAATGGATGCGATCAGATCGTCGTTGTTGATTTGCCTCCTTGGCTAGCAGGGGAACGGGTGGTGAATTGTTAGTGAAAGCGACCTCAGAGGTGGTTCCGAGATTGGATCAATAGTCGCAGGTGTTGGGGTGATCGACGTAGTATTGATCTGCACCAACTCGATGAGCTCTCCGACTCCATTAGCGTTGATGATCCACCAGATCGATCCGACCGTGAAGATCTAGCCGGGCTGTGGGAGGGACGAAGAGCCTGCAGAATGTACCATCTTATTCGACATGGAAACGGCACGCAAACCCCTACCTAGCATGCCAACTGTCGACAAAATATCGTCGGCAGTCCTCCGAGGGGTATCCCATGAAGGTAGATTGATAGACAGAGATGCGTGTAATCAAGAACAATAAGGCAACAAAGACACACAAGTTAGACAGGTTTGGGCCATCAACTTGACGTAATACCCTATTCCTATGGTCTATTGGATTGTATTGGCTATTGTATGATATTGCGTGTGTTTAGAGGGGGTCCCTACCCGCCTTATATAGTTCGGGCGATAGGGTTACAAGTCGGTTAGATCTAGGAGATAACTGGAAAGTAATAATAGATTACAAGAATCATGGGATCATACATATCCTAACAGATATTGTAGTATCGTCAGGATATCTTCTCGGTGTCTTACGGACACGCCGAGCAGTGTCGTGCCCCACAAGGCTTCATCTTATGGGCTAGGGCACCCCTAGGGCATAGCCCATGTGGTCTACCATGGGTATCCGGGGTTGTACCCCCCACACATATCATCCACAAACTTTGGGATAGACCAAGCAAATGAACCAGATCTTAGAAGATATGTTGAGAGCTTGTGTTATATCCTCCAAGGGTTCATGGGAAAAGTGGCTACCTTTAGCTGAGTTTTCCTACAACAATAGTTATCAAGAGAGCATCAAAATGGCTCCTTTTGAAGTCTTGTATGGTCGGAAATGTAGAACTCCTTTGAATTGGATTGAGCCCAGAGAAAGAAGATATTATGGCATTGACTTTGTCATAGAAGCTGAAGAGCAAGTACGATTTATCCAACAACATATGAAAGTACCTCAGTCTAGACAAAAGAGTTATGCTGATAAGAAAAGAAGTCCATTAACCTTTGAAGTGGGAGACTATGTGTACTTAAAGGTTTCGCCCATGAAAGGAGTGCAGAGATTTGGAGTAAAAAGGAAGCTTGCGCCTAGATATGTAGGGCTATACTAGATTATTGAATGGAAGGGAAATGTCACCTACAAGTTACAACTTCCTCTAGAGATGAGTACTACATTCAATGTCTTCCATGTTTCTTAGTTAAAAAGATGTCTTTGCATTCCTGAGGAAGCTATTGCACCCACTAACATTAAGCTCCAATCAGATTTGACCTATGAAGAGAAACCAATCCGAGTGCTAGAAGAAACAAAAAGAGTAACATAGAGCAAGGTCATTAAGTTCTACAAGGTGGTGTGGAATAATCACAGTGAACAAGATGCCACATGGGAACGGGAGGATTATTTGTGTGAAGTCTATCCCACTTTTTATGAAGAATGGAAGGTCTTACAAATCTCATGGAGAGATTTCTATAAGGGGGAGGGGCTATAACACCCTAGTGTTAAGCATTGCATTTGGCATTTGCATTTCATGAGCACAAGCATCATCTAAGCATTCATGAGCATGAGCACATGAAGTTTCATTTCATTTACGTTCTCTTTATCACATGTGATGTTGCTCACATACTTAATTATGCTTGTGGTCATATGTGACCAATGCATGAGATGATTGTGAGGTCACCAAAATACCTTAGACACATCTAGAATGATATTTGGAACAATGTTTATATTCGTGACTTAAGCCAATTTTGCTTCTAAGTGTTGGTTTACTTTGTAATGCCGTTTTCATGATGCTAGTTTGACCAAAGTTGAACAATAGCTTAGAGTGTTTGCATGGCTATGTGACCTAAATAAAAGTTGTAGTTCACATCATGGGTAACAAACTTTGTTTAAGGGTTATGAGCTGAATCAGTGTCTAACATGGTCAAATAGAGCTCACAAGTATCAACAAAATGCTGTTTTGTGACTTAAATTTTTTCTAAGTGTAGAATGCTGATTTTAGTTTCAATGTAGCCCACTTTAGAGCTTTGTAGTTTGAAAACCATGGTGATTTAGACAAAACTCCTCTAATTAATCCTGTAGTACTCGTGTAGCTCTACACTTTGTATTAATAAAGTTTTCACCAACTCACCACGGATTAGGAGCTTTGATCATTTGAAGATGCGCTGTTAGTCGCTTGAATCAGACTTAGCCGATTCAAATTTCAGCCGCGTCGTGGCCGACCGGCGTAGGCTGCGCGTGCCGCATGGTGGCTGCCTGCCAGCGATGGTCCCACTAGTTAGGCCGACACGGGCTTCAAAACGGTAGTGACGTGCCCTCCCTCCTCACTTGCTCTCACTCGCCTCGCTCTGCCTCTCTCTCACCCAAGCGAAGCTACAGTGCGCCGCGCCATTGCCGCTGACCTCCGCCGAGCTTGCGTGCCACCGCCACTACGTTATTCTTCGATAGCTTGCGCACATAGCTCCGCCACGCCTCACTCCACCTTCCCGAGCCGCTAGCCATACCAATCGTGCTCAGGTAAAGCCGTTGTTCGAGTTCACCACCACCGCGCCATCGTCGGAGCTCCACCGAGCTCGAGTTCGCTGTGGCTATGCTCCATCGAGCCATCTCACGCATGCCTTTCTCTTGTTAGGCTTAGCATAGGGTTAGGTCTAGATCACGCCGCTGGCCATTGAGCCAACGCCAGCACACCGATGCCGGAACATGGCTACGCACCATCGTGCTTTCACTGCCGCCATGCCATGCACGTGGCCAAGCCTCATTGCCGCTTCACGGTGTCTTGATCCGCACCGTAGAGCATCGCTAAGGTTCATGGATGTTGTAGCCATGCTCGCTTGGCCATGCTGTCGTCGGAGCACCACCACATATCACCGCCGAGCTACCATGCTCGCCGGTGAGGTAGCTCTGGTGATCCTCTAAGAAAACCTAGGGTACTAGTAGATGCGCGTGATGATGGGGAACACAACGGCGGTGACCTCATCGCCGATAACCTCGTTGTCGGCAAGTTCTCACCGGTCAAAGTCAATGCCCTGCCTCTGTCTCACTGGCGCATGGGACCTGTGTTGACTGCAGGACACACGCGTTAGTCACAGCGGGGTGTATAGACTGGGTGCACCTAGCTGTAGCGCCCGAGTGGAAATTTGATTTTCTTTATTTTTTCATAGATTTTATTGCTAAATTGCAAAAATTATATCTGGAGCTAAGAGTATCCAAATGGGGTAAACCAAATTTTGTTAGATTTATCCTGAAGTGTACTATTTGATAAAAATATGAAATCTACTACTTAGGGTATTTTTCTAGGAGAATTAAATTAAGCAAAATAAGTGCTTTTAAATTAGTTTATATCTTGTAAAATGCATATCTTGAGCTAGGAAGGTGATAAAATTGTGATTCTAATTTTACTGATCTTGTGTTGACATGCTCTAGCTAGAAAAAAATACTAAACCTATAGTAGACATACTTGTAATATGGTCTTCCTATTTAATATTAATTAATTGCTAGATTCTAGTGAAATTAATTGAGGTAAAAATACATAACATATGATCATACAAATTTTTACACAGTATTATCATGCTAGGAGGAAAGTAAGAAAAATATTAAATCTATTGTTTGACAATTTTCACTATGCTAACCTATTTTTGCTAAAATAAGCATATGTAACTTGTCATTTTTGTAGAGGTAGATATGCTTATCCAAATGGCATGAAATTTGTACAATAGACTATTAGGGTCATGTGTAGCCTACTGTAATTTTCCCATAATTTATCAAGCATTGGAAATATTTACTCTGTAAATAACCTTATTATCTAAGGAAATTAATAAATGGATATAAATAAATTAGTTAGGCTTAACCCTGATATTTTCTGTGGTGTGTGTGATGCATATAATCTGTTGATACTATTAGTGAGGCTTAGAAGTATTTGTTTATAGGCAACTAGTCAATTATTACTGTATAATTCAACTAGATGACTGCATGTGTAGTTTCTGTTGTGGTGATGTTTCATGATGATAATGATATTTTCTGTAAAGATGGTTAATAGCAAAGTTTTAGATAACTTAGTTCTATAACTTGTGTTAAATTTTCATAGTCATAGACCTTATGGTTTGAGAATTTTATTGGTCGGAAGTCTGCTATCTGAAAAGCTTGCTCTCTGGATAGATCTGAAAGATTGAATTGTTTGACCTAGTTAGCTGCTGAATCACATTAAGATGATTAAAACAAAGTTGTAGGCAATTTCATAGGTTTTCTAGAATATCCACATCCATATTATTTTAATATGCAGAACTCTAGTTATGGTCAAAACAAGTGGCTATTGTCTTGTAGTCCAGAAAATGATTTACTTAAGTGTTTGTTTAAGTTACTAGAGAAGAGATATGCACCTACTCAGTAAAAGAAAATGTAACTTGTTATAACCTTAATGCAATGTTGTTGAGAACACTTAGGAGGATGCATTTCATAACACTATATCCTATGCTACTTGTCATTATATATGCATCCATGATATCTTATTCTATGCTGATGCATATAGGATCGTCCGAAGGGATAACACTGTTGGAGTTCGAAGAAGAGCTAGAGGAACAATAGGAGGCACCTCAGGCCATAGCTCTAGAAGGAGAGGAGCAAACTCTTGAAGACTTACTCAAGTGCCCAGACCATAGGCCAACTTCTTTGATCAAAGGCAAGCCCCAGAGCATTCTAAGTTTCCCATGTTTTACAAAATATCACTTGAGTCTTTTATGTTTGATGCATTAGGTTATAAGAGTTGGTTGGAAACACTTGATGCATAGAACTACCTTGTCTAGATATATACCTTTAACCCTATGTTGGTCCAGGATCGAATATATGCTTAGCCATGCTTAGATCGGTAGAAGTCGGGTGATTTCCTATCACCTGCGAGATATAGGTGGATACTGAAGCACAGTTGGCTATATTTGCTATCGTGGAACAGAACCATGGGGTAATGTAACTGGAGGTCGGGTGGAGTCTATGTATAGGTTGACTCATGTGATTCCGCTTGTGCCGGTTAAGGACTGTACCATTGTTGGCACTTCTATCGAGATTGAACACATGCCTCTCACTTAGCTGGCCGGATAACTCATTCCGACCATGAAGCCGAGTAGCTCAACTCATGCCAAGCCCTGTTCTGTAAGAGTGTGCACTCTAGATGGTAGTAAGGATGTGCGGGGAACTAGACGTGAGCCCAAGGGTAGGCCGGGCCTAAACCTCCTAGCAGCTGGTCATCCCTGATTGTGCGGCCCTGATTGAACCCATAAAAGGTGGACTTGAGTTATACCAAAGGTGACCGTTGATCTGGTCTGCCTGGGTTTGTGTTAGGAACAAATTCCCAGCTGATTGAAATCAATTCGAATCGCCATCTCTCCCGGACAGTGAGAAACTTGGCTAGCTCCAACATCGTAGTAAGTGTATTATGGAATGATGGTTGTGAAGAACATGGAATTACTACACCATCTATGGCTATTATTGTTATGCTACTAAATGATATACCACATGTTTGACACAGGTTAGTCGCTAATCTAGAGATGAATATCTATAATTAACTTGAAGACCAAATTATAAAAGGTATAGTTGAATTAGTGGCTTTTATGCAAAATGTTGTCAAGTTAGCTCCACTTATATAGCCTTGCATAATCCTTAGAGTCACTTTATTTTTGGTTTATGACGGGTAAGTCTAGCTAAGTACCTTCTCGTACTCAGGGTTTATTTTCCATTGTTGCAGATAATATGATGTATCATGGTTATTTTAAGAACTACTTCTGTCCTACCGTGGATGAGGAGTAGGGCCCCGGGCAAGGCATCTCTTGTTAATGCCTCTCTTATGCTTTTGGGGGATTGTTATCATGAGCTGGCACCGTAGTTGAACAATGATGGAGACGTTGGTTTCAAACTCTATTTGCTTCCGCTACTATTTTACCTAAACTTGGTTTGTAATAACTTTTAATCATACTCTGATGTATGGAACTGTATTTGTGAACTTTATGTAATGTGTGACATGTATGTTGAATCATGTACAATCTTGGCTGTATGTTGGTTGAATTGAGACCCTTTGTGGTACTCGATGGACTACCAGGTTTATATGGGCTCAAGTATGATAGTGCGACCACTTGCGGGCTGCTATTGTACTTGTGCTCTTATACATTAGATGGTTCTACTACACAGATCGGCCCAACCTAACCTATTACCTAGCCTGCTAGGCCCAGTCTGAGCCTAGTCAATGTTGACCATTGATCGGTGACCATTGACCATTGACCTGGCCCCACCTGTTAGCGACTATGATGCCCCGACCAATCCAAGCACACCACGTGTCAAGCTCAGAATTGATGTGCCCTTTTTCTTTTTCAAAAATTGATTCAAATTTAGAAAATTCATAGGAAATTCATCCAACCTCAAAAAAATATGAAACCAGTGTCCAAATTTTTTTGAAAATAAGCTCTACATCATAGGGTTGTGTTTGAGTGCATTTGGATCTTTTGGTTTTTTGTTGCTTCTTTGTGATTATTTATAGGAGTCGTTTGATGCGGCTATATGTCTCATTTGATAGACCTAGAGGAGCAGCAGACTAAGGAGGATGACCTTGACTACACTGATAGGCTTGGAGATGACCTTCTTGCAGGTGCCACGTCCCACCCAATCTTGTAGAATCCTATTAGACATGCAATAATATAGCTGCTAGTGCTTTATTTTCTTGTAATTGAACTATGATAGGTTGCATGGTAGAATTGCTTGAAGCCTTTACCTTGACACAACCTTTACCACTACACACTCGCTGTTAGGGTAGATGCTCGCTTACTACTTACTGCTTACTTCTACTACGCATTATATCTATGATGTGATGCTTGGTGGAGGATTGTTTATGAGTGGCTATGGCACATGGTGCTGATAATGTGGTAAAAACTAGGGAGATCTTGGTGTGTGTCTTAGGTGTGTGGTGAGGGTCGAGTCAATTGGATAGGATTCTACGATGAGTCTTTGGACAAGTCTTACCAAGGGGATGCGACCTAGGCATTCCCTACGAGAGCTACCTATGGCGGGTATAGGTGATAGGAGTATATCCTAGGGAGGCGACTCTCCATGGGGCAAGTCCCCGGGATGGCAGTGCTATCAAAGCACGGGGTGTTGGTTAACCCCACTGAGAAGATGTCATGTCTGGTCCCCCTAGGGACTGGTATGCCGAGAGAATCAAATCATAGGACCCTATGTGCAATCCACTCCTTCTTGAATGGGCAGGGGATGGATGCCAACCAGTTAGGATGGTGCCACTACTGCTAGATTGGAAGTGGATAGTGTAGGGAGGTATGGGAGTATGGCTCACACCATCCTAAGAGAGCGTAGTGACCTCTAGGGCTTAGTACTATGTCTCATAGTCTCGGCATGCCAATGGACTCTAGAGTGGCCCAGGGCTGAGTGGTAGGGTGGCATCACACTAGTTGGAAGGTAGCCTAGTATTAGGCTAGGCGAGGCACCGTCGATGATGGTGATCTTGTGGTTCTAGGTGTACATGCTCTGCAGAGCTGATCGATCTATACATATAGCTATTTCCACGGATATGGACATTCCTATGACCTATGTTTCCCTTGACTAGTGAGTGAAGTCCTTTCTTCTCTTCCCCCAGGTTGTGGTTTGGTTTCCGGCGTTGGCCATTGAGGCAAGGCATGAGAGGGAGTTGTCCTTGCCGCCTAGAGAGTGAGAGTGTGGTGAGATGTGCATGATGGGATGGGAGAATGTGTGTGGATGAGATGGTTTTAAAACTTGATGAATTATAATTATAAAACTTTTTGCATAGGAAACTATAGCCAAATATAGGTCTTTTGCTCTACCCTTATGATGAGATCCTAACATATAGGTATGTTAAGCCTTAGGTCTAATAGTTCCCAAACGAAGAAGACCCCCAACTGACCCCTTTAGGATCAACCAAGGTTCGGGGGCTATTCCCATTGGGCATGCTCATGTGCACCCTCTAACAAAGAGACCCGGCCGAGCCTGACTCGACCATAGCTTCCTCTTGGGGCTCGAAGGCTTCCCTGAGCCTTGGGCTCCTATTCTACGGCATGACCAAGCCTGGTCCTTGGCTCCTACCTAGCTAATGATGCCAGCTAAGGCCCCGGCATAAGAAGACAAGCCCCAGCCTACCGATGCCCGAGGGCTCCCTGGCGCCACTCCCTAGGCATGCCCCTACCAACTACTCCTCCAATAGGGTCACGTCTAGGGCATGACATAAGAAGGAAAAGCTTTCCATGACCTCTGGGGGCTCAGGGGCTTCCGAGCCCCCACCTCAGCCCCTGGAGCCGACCTCCTTCGCCACCAAGAAGATTCTAGAAGGTTTCACCTAGGGGAGGCTGGTCCAAACTGACACCCTCTGACACACAGAGTGTTAGAATAGAGTAGCTAGACGACACCCAGGCTTCTTCAGCTCCAAGACACCTCAACGGTCCATGGCGCACCGCTGCAAGCCCCTGCTAGACTCCGACGCACGTAGACCATAGACTAGAACCCCCAAACCACCTTGTACCTAACCTATGTCATTATATATGGGATAAGGTCAGACCTAAAGGGGGGAGGATCCCAGTTTGATCACCAGACACTCCATTCCATCTGCCTTCGCTCTACACTGAGAGCAAGGCAACCCAGAGAGGGGCACCAAGAGCCCGTCCACCACATCCCGCCATCTCCTTCCTCTTCAATGAGGGGGAGACTCCACCAGCGGTGAGGCAATCTTAGAATTAGCACCAAGCTAACCCCCTACCAAATCTTCTTCAATTACACTCTGTTGTAACCCCCAGATTTTGGGTGCTCTTGAGTATAAGGATCATTAGCTACTGGACATAGGGACCAAATTGGCCCAAACTAGGATAAGCCGTTGTGTCTTCTCTGTGTGATTCTTGTGTTCCTGAGTCCACCCGAGTCACCGAAGACCCCATACTCTGACACCGACTCGAACAACATGCTTGTCGCAGTTTTGACCCTGCGACAGCTAGCGCGCCAGGTAGGGGGAAGCATCAAGTGCGATTCTGGCTCTACGGTGGCTAGAGCCACCCACCTCATTGCTAGAGCAAGCGACATCACCCTAGATGATAGTGTTCACTTCCTAGTTGAGTTCTCCATCGTGGCCAGTGCCTTCGCCCTGGGCTAGGTCCTCAACTTTGGGAGCCTGGCCTACATCGCCGACTGCCATGGCAAGCTTTGTCCACTGCACGGGACTACGCCAGTAGGTTATGCGCCCCTAGCATCGTTCCCCCCCATCAGGGCCCTCGAGAGCAGATCTTGGGGTCCTGGCTTGTCAGATACATCATGCCACCACCTAAGAGCTATAGGAACAACCCCTCACTCCTAGGTCATGTCTTCCCGTGGGGTAGGGAAGATTCTGCATCACCCCCTCGATAGGCCAAAGCGAGCGATGCCTAGTCTGCTAGGTATCCACCACTGGCTAACCGGGGAGATCTATGATGTCATCAAGTCACCGCCAGTGGGCGCTCCCCTCACCTATGGTAGAGCAGGCCAGAGGAGAGCTTGCCCCCCGCACGACGCAACTCTGCTCCATGGTATGCGGGGGAGGACCAACTTTGTTGCCCCCATGACTCCCTAGGGACCCACTGTAGGGGGTCACACATGGTGAGTAGGGCACCACTGTGGCACCATCGCTGGTCGAAGGTCCCCATCGCCTTTGGCCACCATTACTACCCATGACATGTCCCTAGTCCATACCATTTCCCACTTGTCATTAACCCCATCGTCGGATGGGTGCGCCTCATGAATGTGCTAATGGACGACAGGAGCGGCCTTAATGTTCTCTACATCGACACACTCGACCATATGGGGATCTCAAAGAAGGACCTCCAACCTAGTGGGGCACCCTTCTTCAGGATCATCACCGAAGCCCAAGCCACTCCCCTTAGAAGCATCTAGCTCCCTATCACATTTGGGGATCCCGCTAACTTTCGGAAGGAGTACCTCAACTTCAAGGTGGTGGATTTCACCAATCCTTACCACGCTCTATTAGGGTGGCCATGCTACGCGAAGTTCATGGCCATCCCACACTACGGGTGCCTAAAGCTCAAGATTACCGGCCCATGGGGGGTCACCATGGTTGCCACCTCCACGACCAAGGTGTATCGCTACGAGCAGGAAGGCACAGCCCTCACCTTGGCCAACGTCGCCGCTACCAACTTTGCCTGAATCCAGCACCAGCCAGGTGATGAGCCCCTAAACGGCTTAAAAGGGAACGCGATGGCGGCCTTTTGCCCGGCCGATGACACCAAGACGATTTAGATCTGCCTTGAAGACCCCAAGAAGCGACTCTGAATAGGCGCTGACATCTTCACATGAAAGCCCTCCAACATGCCTAGCATCCCCTGAGAGATTACTAACCACCGCCTCAACATCAAGATTGACGCCAAGCCAGTGCAGTAGCACCTCCGCCGCTTCAACGAAGAGAAGCAAAAGGCCATCGGAGAGGAGCTCACCATGCTACTCGATGTTGGCTTCATCAGGGAGGTCCAGCACCCTGACTGGATGGCCAACCCTGTCCTAGTTAAGAAGAAGAATAGGAAATGGATAATGTGCATCGACTACACTAGCTTCAACAAGGCCTATCCCAAGGACCTATCCCCCTTCCTTGGATTGACCAGGTGGTTGACTCCACCACCGCCTGTGAGGCTCTCGACTTTCTAGATGTGTACTTTGGGTACCACCAGATCATGATGGATCCCTCTGACTAGTTGGCCACGTCCTTATCACCCCCTTTAGTGCCTTCTACTACACCTCCATGCCTTTCGGCCTTCGAAACACTAGGGCCACCTTCCAGAGGTGCATGCAGAGGTGTTTTAGGGAGCAAATCGGCCACAACCTAGAGGTCTACGTCGATGACATCGTCATCAAGCCTCGAGTAGCTACATAATTAATCGGCAACCTAGTGGAAACCTTCACCAACCACATCAAGCTTAATTTGGAGAAGTGCATGTTTGGGGACCCAGTCGGGAAGCTCCTAGGTTTCATCATCTCTGAATGCGGTATCAAGGCCAACCCTGAGAAAATTTCTGTGATCATGGACATGGAGGTGGTCAAAAACCTAAAAGGAGCTCAGAGGCTCATCGGGTGTCTGGCCACACTCAACCGCTTCATATCCTGCCTTAGGGAACAAGGTATGCCACTATACAAGCTCCTAAAGAAATCTAATCATTTCAAGTCAACGTGGGAAGCTTAGGAAGTGCTCACAAGGCTGAAGGAGTTCCTCACTACACCATCGATCCTGACCTCCCTTTAGCAGGGGAGACTCTGCTCCTCTACACCGCTGCCACGCCACACACTGTCAGCGTAGCTCTGGTGGTGGAACGCGAGGAGGAGGGCCACATCCTCATGGTCCAACGGTCAGTGTACTTCATCAGCAAAGTCGTCTCCGACTCGAAGGCCCATTACCTGAGGATCCAAAAGCTTCTCTACACCATGCTCATCGCTAAGCGCAAGCTCTGGCACTACTTTGATGCCCACCATGTGGTAGTCATGTCTTCTAGTGGCTTGGGGGATGTCATCAACAACCAGGAGTCCATCAGCGGCATCGCCAAGTGGGGGCTCTATCTCATGGGCCTTGACATCACCTATGCCCCCTGCACCACGATCATGTCCCAAGCCCTTGCTGACTTCATCATGGAGTGGACCATGTACTTCGATGGCTCCCTTACTCTTGAGAGGGCAGGAATGGGGGTTCTCCTCATATCCCCTAGTGGTGACAAAATGTGGTCACAAGTTCCTGGACTTATGTGACTCCTAGTGAATCTAGGTAGATTGGGCTTCGGTCTATCACCCCAAGTCCAACTACCAAGTTGAGCGCGCTAACGGGCTGATCCTCTAGGGGATCAAAACCTGCATTACAACAAGCTCAAGATCCATGCATGAATGATGAGTGGAAAAACTCCCCTCCCTTCTTTAGAGCCTGTGGACGAGTGTGAATCGCTCAACGGGGTACACCCCCTTCTTGCTCATCTATGGGGTTGAGGCAGTCATCCCCTCTGACCTCGACTTTGATGCTCTATGTGTCCACTTCTATGACGAGTAGCAAGTAGAGGAACAACACCAAGCAGAAGTTGACATGCTTGAAGAAGAGCAAAACAACACTGTGGTGTGGTCTATCGGCTATCAACAAGGATTTTGTCGCTATCACGCCAGACGGGTATGCGAGCGTTCCTTTGTTGTAGGTGATCTTATCCTCTAGAGAGCCACCCCATCCAAAAACGTCCACAAGCTATCTCTGCCCTGGGAAGGACCCTTCCATGTCTCATGGGTGATCCGGCTGAGTGCCTACAAGATCAGCACCATGTCGGGGCACGAGTACAACAACGCCTAGAACATCAAACAGCTATGTCGATTCTATCCATATCTTGTTCCTTCTTGTCTTTCATTTTTTGTACCTCTAACCCCCTAGTAGTAGCCCACCCTTCAGTGGGGTGAAAGCGATGCCCCAGAAGGGGGCATCGCCTAGGGTTCAAGGCCAGCTCCCCTGAGATAAAAGGTCACCCTAGGAAGGATTCTGAAGTGCGAGGGACGCTCAGGAGACGAGCCCACACGGCTGTAGCTGGGATGCTCAGAAGCGTCTCAATCGTTAGATGAGTGATGTCTGAGTATCAGCCTCAAGCCACTCATGGTGACCCAATGAGGGAGGCAGCGAGCCCCCAAGCACCGATAGATGAGCTCAGGAACTATATGAGTGGCTTAGTCAAGAAGCCAAGAATCTCCCCCCTAGGGGACATGACCAAGGCACGGAACAACCATAAACTTTGGGTTCTCACAGATTTACCCGCTAGTAGCATGGGCGCAACAATCTTGGACAATGAGGCTATTGTTGTGGTAGCCTAGCCTATCGAGGGAATATCAGCCCTGAGCTAAAGGCTCAACAGAGCCCATGAAGACTTTGAGGTCATAATGGCCTCGAGGGCTACGCTGGCTCCCTAGACAGAGTAGCATGACCCCCTGATCAATGGGCGCTCAGGTGGCGCATCCCCCAAAAACCAACAAACTCCTTGGAGTTAGGTTAGGAGCTGCTGAGTAGTGGGTCCAACGAGGGCCTCCGTCCGAGCCTCGGTGCGCTCCCACTTCCCTGATCTATGGCTATAGAGGGTTGGCCCCAGAAGACCAGCTTGAGAGGATTAGGACCTGTTATCGCAGCCCTTAGAAGGGCGTGGAGCTTTGGATGATCAGATGACCCTGAGCTAGGGCCCAACACTCTTGATCACCCGACCCACGGTAGGCTCTGGTCAGAAAAGAGGGCGCCCCGGGCCTACAGTCAGTGACTCCCACACGTGTCCACCGAGCTCTCGCTCAAATCGAAGACCCATGCGACATGGACTTGCGAAGGGATCAGCGTCATCTTCGCTAAGACTTGGTAGCCGAGCATAATCCATCACACTAGATAAGAAGGCCCCAAGCAGGGCACATCACTCTCGCCAGCGGAAGCCATCCCCACCAAGGAGGGTTCGGTCACCAAAAGATCAAATTAACCCCTCTGTCTCCATCACCCCAAGTAAGGCCATGAAGGGCTTAGGGGCTCCTAACAAGATCTTAACATATAGGTATGTTAAGCCTTAGGTCCAATGGTTCTCGAACGAAGAAGACCCCCTGACCGACCCCTTCAGGATCGCCCAGGGGCTCGGGGGCTATGCCCATCGAGCACCCTCACACGCACCCTCTCGCAAAGAGACCTAGCCATTCCTAACTCAACTGCAGCTTCTGCCTAGGGCTCGGGGGCTTCCCCGAGCCTTGGGCTCCTGATCTACGACATGACCAAGCCCAGTCCTTGGCTCCTGCCTGGCTAATGATGCCAGCCAAGGCCCAGGCATAAAAAGACAAGCCCTAGGCTACCGATGCCTAAGGACTCCTTGGCGTCACTCCCTAGATGTGACCCTACCAACTGCTCCTCTGACAGGGTCATGTTCGGGGTGTGACAATAGAAGACAAAGCTTCCCACAGCCTCTGAGGGCTCGGGGGCTTCTGGGCCCGCACGTTAGCCCCAGGAGACAACCTCCTTCTCCACCAAGAAGACTCTAGAAGGTCTCACCTGGGGGAGGCCGGTCCAAGCCGACACCCTCTGACACATAGAGTGTCAGAATAGAGCTGCCGAATGATGCCCAGGCTTCTTCGGCTCCAAGACACCTTGATGGTCCATGATGCAACACTGCAAGCCCCTCCTAGACTCCGGTGCATGTAGACCATAGACTAGAACCCCCAAACCACCTTGTACCCGACCTATCTCATTATATAAGGGATAAGGTCGGACCTAGAGGGGGGAGGATCCTAGTTCGCTTACTAGACACTCCACTCCATTCCATTCCATCTGCTTTCGCTCTGCACCAAGAGCAAGGCAACCCAAAGAGGGGCACTGAGAGCCCCTCCACCACTACATCCCACTGTCTCCTTCCTCTCTGACAAGGGGTAGACTCCACCAGAGGTGAGGCAACCTTAGGATTAGCACCAAGCTAACCCCCTACCAAATCTTCTTCCTTTACACTCTGTTGTAACCCCCAGATTTTGGGTGCTCTTGAGTATAAGGATCATCAACTGCTGGATGTAGAGATCGAATTGGCCTAAACTAGGATAAATCATTGCGTCTTCTTTGCGTTATTCTTGTCTTCCTGGTCCACCCGAGCCACCGGAGACCCCGTACTCTAACACCGACTTGAACAACATGCTTGCCGCGGTTTTGACCCCATGACACCTTGCATTCCACTACCACAAAGCAAACACAAAGCATAGAGTGGGAGCCAGTGTGAAAGCTCTAGTTTGGTTTTGGTGAATTGATGAACCCCTAAGTGCTAACCTAGTTTATCAAGTGATCATGAGATAGGTTGCACATTCCAAGTGATGAAGCAAATGAAGACCATGACATGATGATGGCGATGCCATGGTGATGATCAAGTGCTTGGAATTTGAAAAGAAGAAAGAGAAAAACAAAAGGCTCAAGGCAAAGGTATAAATGGTAGGAGCCATTTTGTTTCGGTGATCAAGACACTTAGTGAGTGTGATCACATTTAGGTTCGATAGCCATACTATTAAGAGGGGTGAAACTCATATCAAAATGCGGTTATCAAAGTGCCACTAGATGCTCTAAGTCATTGCATATGCATTTAGGATCTAGTGGAGTGCTAACACTCTTGAAAATGTTTGTGAAAATATGCTAACACACATGTGCACAAGGTGATACACTTGGTGGTTGGCACATTTGAGCAAGGGTTAGGAACTTCACTGGCGGAGTGTCTGCCCATAGAGTGTGGACAGTCCGATGGTGCCACCAATGCTCTATATAGAAAATACGGAGGTCACTGTCAGTGTCTGAACGTTGGCCTCAGTTGGACCGATGTGTCCGGTCAATAGAAGCTGCAGAGACACTGGTGTCGGTCTCTGACCGGACACTGGGTCACTTAGTGACTGGATGCTAGAGGGTTGCATCCGGTCATGCTGATGTGGTAGCGCATAGGGGAGACACCATGTGACCAGACGCTGGGCGTGTTTGATCAAGCATGACCAGACGTATTCAGTCATGATTTCTCGCTTCTGGATGCTTACTAGAAACGACCAGATGCTGAGGTCCAACGTCTAGTCACATTGCAGCAGTGCATCTGGTCATCACTTGACCATTGGGATCAGGTGCTCAGTATTTGAAGAAAGGGGACACATGGCATGCATCGCGTGACCAGACGCTGAGGTCCAGCATTCGGTCATTATGACCGAAGCGTTCGGTCATCCCGTGTTCAGTGTAGTGAGGAGCCCAACGGCTCTATTTCGTGGGGGCTTCTATTTAAGCCCCATGGCTGGCTCAAGGTCACTCTATTGGCCATTTGCGTTAACATAGCAACCTTGTGAGCTTAGCCAAAGCCCTCCCACTCATCTCCATCAATGATTCATCATCTTTATGAGATTGGGAGAGAATCCAAGTGCATTGCTTGAGTGTTTGCATCTAGAGGCACTTGGTGTTCGTGTTTCGCTGCGGGATTGGCTTGTTACTCTTGGTGGTGCCACCACCTAGATGGCTTGGAGTAGTGAGGATCATCGAGCAGAGGTTGGTGATTGTCTCCGGCTCCGATTGTGGTGATTGTGAGGGGTTCTTGACCTTTCCCCTACGAAGAGCCAAAAGGTACTCTAGTGAATTGCTCATGGCTAGTGTGATCCTCATCTTGTGTTGGTTGTGTGGCACCCTATTGAGGGTTTGGCGTGTGATGCCAATTAGCGCGTGAACCTCCAAGTGAGTGAATCGCCACAACGAGGAGTAGCTTGTCGGCAAGCAAGTGAACCTTGGTAAAAATCATTGTGTTCATCATTTGATTCCGAGGTGATTGGTCTTCATTGGTATTCATTCTTGTGATTGATTGGCTCCTTCCTCAACATGGTGGTATAAACAAATTGCTCATTCTCTTTACATTACCGCAAACTAGTTGTCAAGCTCTTTAGTGTAGCTAGTTGTGAGAGCTTGTTACTTTGGTTAGTGTGGCTCTTTAGTTAGCCTTTGAGAGCACACTAACTTAGTGTAGTGACATAGCTATTGTGTGGATAGAAACTATATAAACTAGAATTGTGGTAGGTGGCTTGCTATTTTAGTAGGCTAGCACAACACTTGCTTCGCCTTATAATTGTCTAACTAGTTTGTTAAGTGTTGTTGTAGAAATTTTTAATAGGCTATTCACCCCCCCTCTAGCCATTAGGACCTTTCTAGTGGTATCAGAGCTGAGGTCACCATGATTTGAGGCTTAACAAGCTTTGGTGTAAAAATGGCGTAAATCAACAACACCAAGAAGCCACCCCAATTTGATGGCACAAATTATCCATATTGGAAATCAAAGATGACCACACATATCAAGTCAATCAATAGAAAAGTATGGAAGGTGGTAGAAACCAAAATTGAGATTGGTGATCCAGAGAATCCCACCGTGGCCGAAGAAGTGCTTCACCAAAACAATGACATTGCTCTAAGTGCCATTCATGATGCAATTAATGAGAGAACATTTGAGCAAATCAAGAATATTGAGATGGCTCATGAGGCTTGGAAGAAGTTGGAAGAATCGTTTGAGGGCACTCAAGCCATGAAGGGTGCAAAGGCATACATTCTCAAAGAGAAGTTTGCAAGCTTCAAGATGAAGGAGGATGAGAGTGTGCCGGAGATGTTTCATAGGCTTCAAGTGTTTGTCAATGATCTCGAAGCACTTGGAGAAGAGGTGAAGGACAAGGACTTCTCCCACAAGTTCTTGAGATGCTTGACTTCAAGATTTGGCACATTGGTCACTATTCTAGTGAGGAGTGGTTTGGACACCATGACACCAAACCAAGTGTTGGGAGATATAATGACCGATGATACATATAGAGATGATGATAAGAAGGAAGAAAAAAAAGAGAAGCAAGATGAGAAGAAGGATGAGAAGAAGAAGAAGAGCGTGGCATTCAAGGCCACATCATCCAAGGGCAAGGCAAAGCAAGATACATCAAGTGAAGATGATGGCTCATGGGATGATGATGATGATGAGAAGATGGCTCTCTTTGTTAAGAAATTTGGCAAGTTCATGATGAAGAAAGGGTACTGTGCTAGAAGAAAGAAATCTTTATCCAAGAACAAGGAAGAGTCAAGAAGGTGGTTCAAATGTGGAAGCAAAGATCATCTTGTTGCTCAATGTCCATACAATAGCGACAATGATGATGACAACAAGAAGAACAACAAGAATGACAAGAAGGAAAAGAAAGAGAAGAAGGACAAGATGACCTTAAAGAATAAGAAGGGTGGTTCATATGTTGTCACTTGGGATAGTGATGCTTCCTCAAGTGATGATGATGATAGTGATGATGACAAGACCACCAAGAAGAAGGCACTTGCAAGCATTGCAATCAATGAGAAGCATTCTCTCTTCGACACTCCATCATGCTTCATGGCTATGGCCACTAAGGTAAAATTTTGTGATGATGGAAGTGATGAGGAACATGATAATGAAAATAAAAATGAAAGTGATAGTGATGATGATGATGAACCAACTAAGGATGAACTATTTGACATGCTAGAAGATGCTAAAGAACACTTTGACATCAAGACAAGGGAATGCAAAAGCTTGCGTAAGGAACTAAAAGCCCTTAAGCAAGCCTTTGATGAGCTCAATGCATCTCATGAGAGGCTAGAGGAAGCCCATGAGAAGCTTGGCAAGGCTCACAAAAAGCTTGAAAAGGTCATTCCTCTTTGCTTGATGAGCAAAATAAAAAGAAGCATGTTGAAACTTGCAATGTAGGATTAACTTGTGATATAATTGATGATTCGTTATCTATGCCTATCATTGTTGCTCTCGCTAACCCTTCTTGTAGTACTTCTACTTCCATTTCATCTAGTAGTGATGGTTTCACTTGTGATGCCTCACTAATCATTGAGAATGAGAACCTCAAGAAGGAGGTCAATAAGCTCACTCACACCTTGGCTAAGGCCTATGGTGGTGAGGACCGCTTGCTTATGTGCTTGGGTAGCTAAAGAGCTTCTCTCTACAAAGAGGGATTGGGCTATACCCCCAAGAAAGGCAAGGTAGTTTTTGCTCCTCATATGACTAGTTTTGTGAAGAACAATGGTCAGTTTTGCACTAGTTGCAAGCAAGTTGGTCATAAAGAGCATGAGTGCAAGAACAAGAGTAAAAATGCTAATGTATCCTCCATTAAGCTTGATTCTTTCTATATGCTTACCAAGGGTGTAAATGGTGTAAATGCTAAATTCATTCGTAAACCATGGATGGGCTCAAAGAAGAAAACCATTTGGGTACCAAAGAGCTTAGTGACTAACCTTCAAGGACCCAAGAAAGTTTGGGTACCTAAAAAGAATTGGTCTTCTTTTGTAGGTAAATTACAAAGCCAGAGGAAGGCATTGGGTTCTTGATAGTGGGTGCACTCAACACATGACCGATGATGCAAGAATGTTCAACTCAATCAATACTAAAGGCAATGATGGTTATGATAGTATCACATTTGGTGACAATGGCAAAGGAAGGGTCAAAGGGCTTGGTAAGATTGCAATATCCAATGACATGAGCATTTCCAATGTGTTGCTAGTAGAGAGCTTGAATTTCAACTTGCTATATGTGGCTCAATTGTGTGATCTTGGATTCAAATGCATATTTGGGATAGATGATGTAGAGATCATAAGTGTAGATGGCTCTAATTTGATCTTCAAAGGCTTTAGATATGAGAATCTATACTTGGTTGATTTCAATGCTAGTGACGCTAAATTATCTACATGCTTGTTCACTAAGTCTAGCATGGGTTGGCTATAGCATAGAAGGCTTGGTCATGTTGGAATGAAACAATTGAATAGATTGGTTAAGCATGACTTGGTTAGAGGATTGAAAGATATTGTGTTTGAAAAGGATAAGCTTTGTAGCTCTTGTCAAGCCAGAAAACAAGTTGGAAACACCCATCCAAAGAAAAGCATGATGAGCACTAGTAAAGCGTTTGAGTTATTGCATATGGACTTGTTTGGGCCAACACAATACACTAGCATTGGTGGAAATAAATATGACATTGTGATAGTGGATGATTATACTAGATACACATGGGTATTCTTTCTAGTGGACAAAAGTGATGTGTTTGTAACATTCAAATCATTTGTCAAGGGCATTCACAATGAATTTGAAACAACCATCAAGAGAGTTAAAAGTGACAATGGTAGTGAGTTCAAGAACACTAGAATTGATGAGTTGTGTGATGAATTTGGAATTAAACATCAATTCTCAGCCAAGTACACTCCATAATCAAATGACCTTGTTGAGAGGAAGAATAGAACACTCATTGATATGGCAAGGTCTATGCTTAGTGAGTACAATGTGAGTCAATCTTTTTGGACCGAAGCTATCAACATGGCTTGCTATTGTAGCAACCGCCTCTATTGTCACCCATTGAAAGAGAAGACACTATATGAGCTCTTGAATGGTTGCAAATGCTATATCTTGAAGAAAGGCACTAGATTGGGCAAGTTTGACAAGAAATGTGATGAAGGATTCCTACTTGGTTATTCCACTATAAGCAAAGCATATAGAGTTTGGAATTTGGATAGTGGTACTCTTGAGGAAGTTCATGATGTTGAGTTTGATGAAACCAAGGGTTCACAAGTAGAGAATGAGATGTTAGAGGCATCCAACTTTCAAATGCAATGAAGAACATGAATGTTGGTGAATTGAGACCTAGGCAAGTGAATGATGATGAAGATGATCAAGTATAAGTGCTCTCTAACTCAAATGTGCAAGATGATACAAATCAAGCTAGTACAAGTGGCTCTCATGATAATGAACAAGATCAAGTGGCTAGTACATCATCTCAACCCAATGATCAAGTAAGTGAAAGCAATCAAGTTCCAATGCTCGAACCAACAAATATTGCAAGGGATCATCCATTAGACACTATCATTGGTGATATTTCTAGAGGTGTGCAAACTAGATCAAGATTGGCTTCATTTTGTGAGCATTTCTCATTTGTGTCATCCATTGAACCAAAGAAGATAGATGAAGCCTTGAAGGATGTTGATTGGGTGAATGCTATGCATGAAGAATTGAATAACTTCATAAGAAATCAAGTATGGGAATTAGTAGAGAGACCAAAGGGACACAATGTGATTGGAACCAAATGGGTCTTTAGAAACAAGCAAGATCAAGATGGGATAGTAGTAAGGAACAAAGCAAGATTGGTAGCACAAGGCTATACACAAGTTGAAGGTCTTTACTTTGGAGAAACATATGCCCCGATTGCTAGATTGGAAGCAATTAGAATCTTGCTAGCCTATGCTTGTGCCCACAACATCAAACTCTATCAAATGGATGTCAAGAGTGTATTTCTCAATGGTTACATCAATAAAGAAGTATATGTTGAGCAACCTCCCGGTTTTGAAGATGACAAGAAGCCCGATGTAACACCCTAAAATTTACCTCTTTTAAAATAGAGCTAAAATGATTTATTTACGAATTTTTGTGCACATGAAATATAGGAAAATAAAAAAAATTTCATTAAATTAAAATACATCATAAGGTAGCAACATGTTTGAGCATACATGCCATTACGTTGGCTTTTATTTGATTGAGTGGTTTTAATTGAAAAGTCAAAATAGTTAAAATTGCTTTTGAAATGAAATTAAAAGTGGCTTTGAAATAAAAGAAAAGAAAAATTGATAATAAGAGGATTTAAAAAGAAATGGAAAAGTTTATTTTTGGAAACTTCCCAAAAATTGGTTCATCTATGTTGGAATTAGAAAGTATATTGAAATCATATTTATGCTTGATTTGGTTCATATTTGAAATGGTTTTGAATTAAGAAAAGAAATAGATTTGGAAAAGGATTTGATTTTGAAAATCCTTCCTTCCTTCATTTTTAGCCCAGCTCTGGATTTGGCCCAGTTTCCCCTCCTCGGCCCTGGCCTGCTGGCGGCCCAGCCCCCTCTTCCTCATCTCCCGCGCGCGGCCTTCCCGCGTGGCCCGCTCGGCCTGCTCTGCGCAGCGGCCCGTTGCTCACGCTTGCCTCCTCTTCGCGTCACCGTGCGGCCCAGCTTCCCCCCCCGCGGCCGCTTCGGCCCTTCACCGTGCGCCTACGCCGCCCGAACGAGCCGTCCGCTCCCTCTCGCTGCGACTTGGCCCCATCCGTCAGCCACACCGCAAGCCGTTTTCTTCCCCGCTGCGACGCTGGCCCACCTGACAGCGTCTCCCTTTCTTTCCTTTCTTCTTCCTCGCGTTTCCTTTTCTTTCCCTGCTCTTTCCTTCCGTCATCCCGCCGCTGGCACTGCAACGACGGCAAGTCGCCGGTCCTCCACGCAAGCAAGGAAGGAAACCAATCCCGCCCGAATGCCCCGCTCCCCTTCCATCTACCGTAGCCCCACCGCCTATAAGACCCGAGCCGAGCCCTCCCCTCTGCCCCTTCCTCCGTTCGTCCGAGCTCCAGTCACCATCGCCGCGGTAATAAGTCGACCACCGCCTCGAACCCCATCGCCGACGTGTCGATGATCTCCGCCGTATTCCTCCGCGCTCGTAGGTACCTCCGTATCTCGGTTTTGTCACGGTTTGCTCGGATTCAACCTCACCCGTGCCCTCCCTCTCTCTCCAGATCGCCGCCGCCATCAACCGTGCCTTCGGAGGCCTTACAGACGCCGCGACCCCCACCGTTAGACTCACGGTGAGCTTCTCCATCTTCCTGTTCTCTCCGTCGTCGTTTTGTGCCCTAGGCCACCGTAACAGAGAGCACAGCCACCGCCGGCCATGGCGCCCTCGCCGGAGACGAGGTGCAGCCGCCGGTATCACCCGCACGCGCTCTGGCGCCGTCAGATCTAGACGGGCGGCCAGGATTAGCCCGTACCGCTTCGGTACATGACCGGTCCACCGTGGACCCGTGCACCCAGTCCACGGTGACGCGTCAGCCGGTCCACTGAGCCACGTCGTGCACCGCACCAATCCCCGGCCGCCACGCGTCAGCACAGTCAGCAGCCGAGTCAAACCCCCAGTCAAAGCCGCGCCCGTTTTGCAGATTAGCCCCCGGAGTTTTAAGAAATTAACCCGCAGTCCGTGGCAGTTCAAAAGAATTACAAATCCGTCCTGTTTTTATTCAGTTAGGACCCTGTAAATTCTAGAAATAGTATGCCTAGTCCAAAATACGTTTAAATTCAGATTTTTAATTGTTTTAATTCAAAATTGAGTTCAAATATTTACAGGAATGCCACTGAATCTTATTTCATGCGTAACTTTTGCGTTTTAAGTCCGATTTGATCCATTCAAATTGCGTTAGGATCGTATTTACATTATCTACGTGTTTACACTACTGTTAGGCATGTTTTCAACACTTGAAATTCATGAGTAGATTTAATCTATTATTTAATTAAAGCAAAACTTGTTTAAATCATAACTTATTCATTCTAACTCCGAAATAGTCCGTTCAAGTTGCGTTTGTTTCGTAACGACGAGATCTACGTATTAGTAATGATGTTTACTATATTACTATTTCATAAAAATCATAGTTTAAATCATATCTTGATTAAAGGTTTTGCAACTGGGTTTTACACATAAAATATGATCTGTTTTACTTTTGTTTTATAAATCTAAAGTTGACTTAATATAATCTATATTATTTATAAAATATATTTTGTATATGAATTCATATAGTTAACATAAATGAAGCCTATAGTTTATTTTTCCACATATAAGGCAAATCTCTCGGTAGTTGTAACTTTACAACCGTAGCTTCGATTAGCGTGCCTCTCGTGACTGTGTGTTCGTAGCGATGCGTAGAATCGTGTTTCAAACTCTTTTACTTATTTATCTATGATTGATGTACTGTTCTCATATATTCTTATTTGTATGCCATGTATGGATGTTTGTGTGGTGATATATGGTTCAGTCAATCGGTGAGGTTTACGTGGTGATTAAGAAGCAGTTCTCTGAAGACTAGAAGCTGAGAATTGGAAGCAGAAGATTGAAAGTGGAATACTAAAGGCTTTTGAGCGTATTGCTTTGGGGGAAAAACAAGTTAAGGCAAGTATAGCATGGGACTATCCTTGTTACCTATTCACATTTAAACACTTAATTCATATTGCATGTGTCTACCTTGTTACCATTAAGGATATCCTAGATATTTGATATCTTGCACCTTGACACCTTTGGGATATTGCATTGGATAGTTTTGCTAGTGCTTAATCAAAACCATGATCTTGTAACTTGACTAATGATATATGCAATAAACATTAAAACATGACTTTTTAGTAACATGGAAACAGGGGGCTGGAGTGTTTATATGCTTCAGATTCCTCTCCCTAAGGACTTATCTGTAAGCGATCATCCGGGACTTACAGTACAGCTGTGAGGGCCATATGGCTCTGGCTTTAGCTCAGTATGAGGATCTTTTCTAGCTTGTTAGTGGTTACCTTTGAGGCGCGGGGTATGTTTCCTTTGCTGCTGGGAAGTGTGTACCGTGCTGCGATGCCCACGCTTGCCACTCCTAGAGATAGGCCACATACGCCTGGCGGCCCTAACTTGTTAGATGAATTCTTTGAAAGGCTTTATAGTGAACCCTGCCGACCTTCCTTGGAAGTGGGTCAAGAGAATAGCTACCTCGGGCGAAAGGGTAAATCACAACTCACAGTGAACGTGTACAAACTCTGCAGAGTATAAAACTGTTATAACAGCCGTGCTCACGGACACGAGCGGCCTTGGACCCTTATGGAATAGAGATGATCACTAATGGATGATGATGCTAATAATTAATCGTTTATGCTATACATTATTCATGTTTACTTGATCATGAGTTTATGGGCTTATGGATAAACTTGTTGCCAATCAATTGCTTAAAAAGATGACCTATTAAAGCTAATCGCAGTAAACCAGTGTCAGCCATTTTGAGCCTCATGAACCCCATGATATAATTGTTAAGTACGACATGTACTTACGCTTGCTTTATTTTTCTATACATTGGATAAAAATCCCGGATGGGTACCAGATTGCTGGTTTGGAGGAGTTAGGCTTGTGGTCAACCAGTCAGTCGTCCCTGTGGATTTGGAGTCTTCGCCAGAAGATCGGAGTTGCCTTTCCGCTGTCTTTACTCTGAGGGTACTTTCCTTTTTACTAATATGTTATGTAATAAGTATTGTCTCTTGATATTACCTTTATTTGTGGCTATATGTGAGATTTGACTTCCTGGGCTCACATATAGTGTGTATCTGGTTTTGTTCTTAAAACCGGGTGCTACAAAGTGGTATCAAAGCAATGCTGACTGTAGGACGCAAGCCTAGATAGAACTGGACGTTTTAGCTTGCTTTTATTTTGCTCAGTTCTTGTTTTCTCTCCAACCTTGCTATTTGCTAAAATTTATGCTCACTTCCGCCTCTGTCTGTTATGAAAACTTTGTCTCTATTCTCAATCCTCTATCCTTGTCTATATAGATGGATCATAATGTGGAGATCACCGATATCAAAGGTCAGGAGGACCAAGCTATGTTGTCCTTGACTGCATTCGACAAGGAGAAGCTTGTAGCTGTGCAACAACAAGCACCAGAAGGAATGACTCAACCTAGGAGTTTTCAGCAGTGCTTGCCACAAGGTCAAATCAACATACCAAAGGGACCAATGAAGAGACAAGTAGTAGAAGCTTGGAAGAATATGGAGTCCAATGAAGATGTGGAAAGAACAGCACATGACTGCCAGGATCACCCACAACCAAAGCAAGAACAGAAAGTCCAGAAGAAACATGAGCAAGGAAGTAAAGCAAAGAGAAACTACATCCAAGGAAGACTGAATAATGTGGATATGACTACCACTCATGGAGCTAAGAAGGTTGTGTATGGTATCATTCAAGTAAACTCAGCTTCCGCCATAGTGCTGTTTGATCCCAGAGCTTCACATTCATTTATCTCCAGTGCATACGGAAAGGAACATAAGATAACTATGCTTCCAATGAGGAGATCAGTGATAGTTAAGACCCCAGAAGGAGAAGTGAAGGCAAACCGCATATGCCCAAGAGTTAGTCTTAACATCAAAGGAGTAAAATTTGAAGCAAACCTTATTGTAATAGAGTTGGTGGACATTGATGTTATTCTTGGAATAGGATGGCTATCTGCTTGTAAAGGAGTGATCAAGTATGCCCAGCACTCGGTGCTTCTAACCACACCGTCAGGAGAAAGAATTGAGTATGAAGGTATTCAGCCTATACCTAAGGACAATATGGATAAGAACAGAAAGGAGATCTCACCAGAGTCAGAATTGGAAAGCAATCAACATTTGAGTTCTATTACATCATCACATCCAACTTCAATCCCTGGTCAGTTAAACTCAGACTCTAAAGAATTAGAAGTTTCTCAAGCTAAGGTTACTCCACTCTTTCCACCTAAGGTATGCATAGATGGGTGGACAATCACCTACATGGAGTTTCAACCCCAAAAGATCAAGCGAGCTAAAAAGCGGTCCAAACAAACAAAGATGAACTTACAGAGTCAGCAAGCTGACAATACTCTAAGCAACAATTCTATGGAGTATGACATCACTAAAGATCCAACTAAGAGGAAGTGTTATCATTGCCAGTAGGAAGGACATTATGTTAAATCTTGCCCACAGAAGAATCAACAATTATGCCATGGAGGTAGCCAGAGTTAGGTCAATACAGGACTACCACCAACAAGTGATCGTGACACACAATACAAAGGAAGCCCATGATGAAATTGATATAGTGGATGACGTGTCACTCCCATGTGAGAGATGTCCTTGTAATCATGCCATTTTTAAGAATTAGGAATTTGTGCCCCTTATGTAATAAAAACGATAGTATCGCAAGTTGAGTCAATGAATGAGTTGTGCATTTTTAAGTGCTTTGTTGATTTGTCATTATGTTTATGCTTGTTTTGCATCTTTGTAATGATTGCAATGATCTTGTTGGGTGTTCCCGCAATTTCATTTAGTTCATAGGTTTAAGGTATAAGGATTAATGAAATAAATAGTTGGGTTACGGTTTTATTCTGTTTTACTTATCCCGTCTTTGGAGCTGCCTGTCTTTATCGGTTCATATCTCTGATTTTGGACGCTCAAAAACCCTAAAGAAATCCTGAACAACAGTAGACTTCAATCACAAGATGATGCAAGATATACTTTGGTATTCCCTACCTTACCTTATCTTAAGGGGGGTAGTCAAGTTGAAGAATTGGTAAGATGAAGTATCATATGTTCAAGTTTGCACAACGGAAATCAGAGTGCGCAGTGGAAGCGTGGTGGTACTCAAGGATGTAAGAGAGAACTCAGAGTTTCAATGAGTTTTGGTTAGAAGTCCAAGAAAGGTCTATCCAAGACCAGCAAGATGTTGATAAAGTTACCGAAGAAGCTTTTAAGTTAGTTTGAATCAAGAGACTTTAGCCAAGTGTTTGAAGGAGTCTAAGAGGTCAAAGTAAAACCTAAGTATTAGCTTTGTTAGATCAGGACAAGAGCTTTGTATCTACAATAATGCATCTTGTGAAGATGTAGGATATGTCCTTATAAGCATGAGTTGAACTAACCTATCATCTGGAGTTATCCATTGCGATGCATGGAAGTACCATCTTCTTGAAGGTAAAAGTAATACCTAGGAGGATCACAAGAATATATAGGACATCTTCACCAAGTTAGTCTTTGAGCTTGTAATAACCTCATTGGAATGAGATTGATTATGACTTGGAAAAGTGCTATCACTTCAAGAATCGAAGTCATGACTGATGCCCTTAGCAACGGAGAATTGTGCTAAGAAGGTTTGGATGACACTAAGGATTAAGAGTTGTATTCCCAGTTCGAGCAACTTCACCAAGATCATCAATGTTTTGAAGATTGGTTGTAGATCATCTTTCGAACCAAGAACATAAGGAAGCTCAATTAGAAAGTGAACATATGAGGAAAGAGAATTATGGCCTAGAGATTAGGGTTACCTGAGAGTTGTTCAAGGTACCTGTCAAAATTTTGGAATTAGTTAGGCAAATTACTTAGAGTAAGGGCAACAGGTATGCAAAAGTAAAGTGGATCTTTATCAAGACGATGGAACTGCACGAGGAAGTAAAGAAGAATCCAAGGACGGAGTATTTCTATCTCTTAGTCGACGTCTTCCGAATCTCGAGGACGAGATTCATCTTAAGGGGGGTAGAATTGTAACACCCTAAAATTTACCTCTTTTAAAATAGAGCTAAAATGATTTATTTACGAATTTTTGTGCACATGAAATATAGGAAAATAAAAAAAATTTCATTAAATTAAAATACATCATAAGGTAGCAACATGTTTGAGCATACATGCCATTACGTTGGCTTTTATTTGATTGAGTGGTTTTAATTGAAAAGTCAAAATAGTTAAAATTGCTTTTGAAATGAAATTAAAAGTGGCTTTGAAATAAAAGAAAAGAAAAATTGATAATAAGAGGATTTAAAAAGAAATGGAAAAGTTTATTTTTGGAAACTTCCCAAAAATTGGTTCATCTATGTTGGAATTAGAAAGTATATTGAAATCATATTTATGCTTGATTTGGTTCATATTTGAAATGGTTTTGAATTAAGAAAAGAAATAGATTTGGAAAAGAATTTGATTTTGAAAATCCTTCCTTCCTTCATTTTTAGCCCAGCTCTGGATTTGGCCCAGTTTCCCCTCCTCGGCCCTGGCCTGCTGGCGGCCCAGCCCCCTCTTCCTCATCTCCCGCGCGCGGCCTTCCCGCGTGGCCCGCTCGGCCTGCTCTGCGCAGCGGCCCGTTGCTCACGCTTGCCTCCTCTTCGCGTCACCGTGCGGCCCAGCTTCCCCCCCCGCGGCCGCTTCGGCCCTTCACCGTGCGCCTACGCCGCCCGAACGAGCCGTCCGCTCCCTCTCGCTGCGACTTGGCCCCATCCGTCAGCCACACCGCAAGCCGTTTTCTTCCCCGCTGCGACGCTGGCCCACCTGACAGCGTCTCCCTTTCTTTCCTTTCTTCTTCCTCGCGTTTCCTTTTCTTTCCCTGCTCTTTCCTTCCGTCATCCCGCCGCTGGCACTGCAACGACGGCAAGTCGCCGGTCCTCCACGCAAGCAAGGAAGGAAACCAATCCCGCCCGAATGCCCCCGCTCCCCTTCCATCTACCGTAGCCCCACCGCCTATAAGACCCGAGCCGAGCCCTCCCCTCTGCCCCTTCCTCCGTTCGTCCGAGCTCCAGTCACCATCGCCGCGGTAATAAGTCGACCACCGCCTCGAACCCCATCGCCGACGTGTCGATGATCTCCGCCGTATTCCTCCGCGCTCGTAGGTACCTCCGTATCTCGGTTTTGTCACGGTTTGCTCGGATTCAACCTCACCCGTGCCCTCCCTCTCTCTCCAGATCGCCGCCGCCATCAACCGTGCCTTCGGAGGCCTTACAGACGCCGCGACCCCCACCGTTAGACTCACGGTGAGCTTCTCCATCTTCCTGTTCTCTCCGTCGTCGTTTTGTGCCCTAGGCCACCGTAACAGAGAGCACAGCCACCGCCGGCCATGGCGCCCTCGCCGGAGACGAGGTGCAGCCGCCGGTATCACCCGCACGCGCTCTGGCGCCGTCAGATCTAGACGGGCGGCCAGGATTAGCCCGTACCGCTTCGGTACATGACCGGTCCACCGTGGACCCGTGCACCCAGTCCACGGTGACGCGTCAGCCGGTCCACTGAGCCACGTCGTGCACCGCACCAATCCCCGGCCGCCACGCGTCAGCACAGTCAGCAGCCGAGTCAAACCCCCAGTCAAAGCCGCGCCCGTTTTGCAGATTAGCCCCCGGAGTTTTAAGAAATTAACCCGCAGTCCGTGGCAGTTCAAAAGAATTACAAATCCGTCCTGTTTTTATTCAGTTAGGACCCTGTAAATTCTAGAAATAGTATGCCTAGTCCAAAATACGTTTAAATTCAGATTTTTAATTGTTTTAATTCAAAATTGAGTTCAAATATTTACAGGAATGCCACTGAATCTTATTTCATGCGTAACTTTTGCGTTTTAAGTCCGATTTGATCCATTCAAATTGCGTTAGGATCGTATTTACATTATCTACGTGTTTACACTACTGTTAGGCATGTTTTCAACACTTGAAATTCATGAGTAGATTTAATCTATTATTTAATTAAAGCAAAACTTGTTTAAATCATAACTTATTCATTCTAACTCCGAAATAGTCCGTTCAAGTTGCGTTTGTTTCGTAACGACGAGATCTACGTATTAGTAATGATGTTTACTATATTACTATTTCATAAAAATCATAGTTTAAATCATATCTTGATTAAAGGTTTTGCAACTGGGTTTTACACATAAAATATGATCTGTTTTACTTTTGTTTTATAAATCTAAAGTTGACTTAATATAATCTATATTATTTATAAAATATATTTTGTATATGAATTCATATAGTTAACATAAATGAAGCCTATAGTTTATTTTTCCACATATAAGGCAAATCTCTCGGTAGTTGTAACTTTTCAACCGTAGCTTCGATTAGCGTGCCTCTCGTGACTGTGTGTTCGTAGCGATGCGTAGAATCGTGTTTCAAACTCTTTTACTTATTTATCTATGATTGATGTACTGTTCTCATATATTCTTATTTGTATGCCATGTATGGATGTTTGTGTGGTGATATATGGTTCAGTCAATCGGTGAGGTTTACGTGGTGATTAAGAAGCAGTTCTCTGAAGACTAGAAGCTGAGAATTGGAAGCAGAAGATTGAAAGTGGAATACTAAAGGCTTTTGAGCGTATTGCTTTGGGGGAAAAACAAGTTAAGGCAAGTATAGCATGGGACTATCCTTGTTACCTATTCACATTTAAACACTTAATTCATATTGCATGTGTCTACCTTGTTACCATTAAGGATATCCTAGATATTTGATATCTTGCACCTTGACACCTTTGGGATATTGCATTGGATAGTTTTGCTAGTGCTTAATCAAAACCATGATCTTGTAACTTGACTAATGATATATGCAATAAACATTAAAACATGACTTTTTAGTAACATGGAAACAGGGGGCTGGAGTGTTTATATGCTTCAGATTCCTCTCCCTAAGGACTTATCTGTAAGCGATCATCCGGGACTTACAGTACAGCTGTGAGGGCCATATGGCTCTGGCTTTAGCTCAGTATGAGGATCTTTTCTAGCTTGTTAGTGGTTACCTTTGAGGCGCGGGGTATGTTTCCTTTGCTGCTGGGAAGTGTGTACCGTGCTGCGATGCCCACGCTTGCCACTCCTAGAGATAGGCCACATACGCCTGGCGGCCCTAACTTGTTAGATGAATTCTTTGAAAGGCTTTATAGTGAACCCTGCCGACCTTCCTTGGAAGTGGGTCAAGAGAATAGCTACCTCGGGCGAAAGGGTAAATCACAACTCACAGTGAACGTGTACAAACTCTGCAGAGTATAAAACTGTTATAACAGCCGTGCTCACGGACACGAGCGGCCTTGGACCCTTATGGAATAGAGATGATCACTAATGGATGATGATGCTAATAATTAATCGTTTATGCTATACATTATTCATGTTTACTTGATCATGAGTTTATGGGCTTATGGATAAACTTGTTGCCAATCAATTGCTTAAAAAGATGACCTATTAAAGCTAATCGCAGTAAACCAGTGTCAGCCATTTTGAGCCTCATGAACCCCATGATATAATTGTTAAGTACGACATGTACTTACGCTTGCTTTATTTTTCTATACATTGGATAAAAATCCCGGATGGGTACCAGATTGCTGGTTTGGAGGAGTTAGGCTTGTGGTCAACCAGTCAGTCGTCCCTGTGGATTTGGAGTCTTCGCCAGAAGATCGGAGTTGCCTTTCCGCTGTCTTTACTCTGAGGGTACTTTCCTTTTTACTAATATGTTATGTAATAAGTATTGTCTCTTGATATTACCTTTATTTGTGGCTATATGTGAGATTTGACTTCCTGGGCTCACATATAGTGTGTATCTGGTTTTGTTCTTAAAACCGGGTGCTACACCCGACCATGTGTACAAGTTGAAGAAGGCATTGTATGGCTTGAAACAAGCACCTAGAGCATGGTATGAGAGATTGAGGGACTTCCTACTCTCTAAAGAGTTCATGATGGGCAAAGTTGGCACCACTCTTTTCATCAAGAAGATTGGCAAAGACTTGTTTGTGTTGCAAATCTATGTTGATGACATCATATTTGGATCAACCAATCAAGACTTTTGTGATGAGTTTGGAAAGATGATGGCTAATGAGTTTGAGATGTCCATGATTGGAGAGTTAAGTTACCTCCTTGGTCTTCAAATCAAGCAATTGAAGAATGGTACATTTGTGAGTCAAGGCAAGTATATCAAGGACATGATCAAGAAGTTTGGCTTGAATGATAGTAAAGCCATTAGCACACCAATGGGAACAAATGGCAACTTGGATTGTGATGCAAGTGGCAATATGGTGGATCAAAAATTGTATCGGTCTATGATTGAAAGCCTACTCTATGTGACCGCATCAAGGCCGGATGTCATGTTTAGTGTATGCATGTGTGCAAGATTTCAAGCCTCACCAAGAGAAAGTCATTTGAAGGCTACAAAGAGAATATTGAGGTATTTGAAGCATACACTAAATGTTGGTTTGTAGTATCCCAAAGGAGCAAAGTTTGAGCTAGTTGGTTACTCCAACTTGGATTATGCGGGATGCAAGGTTGAAAGGAAGAGCACCTCAAGCACATGTCAATTGTTGGGAAGATCACTTGTTTCATGGTCATCAAAGAAGCAAAATAGTGTTGCATTATCAACCACCGAAGCCGAATACATATCTGCCAGTAGTTGTTGTGCACAAATACATTGGATGAAGGCCACTTTGAGTGACTTTAGAATCAAGTTCAAGAAAGTGCCATTGCTATGTGATAATGAGAGTGCAATCAAGTTGACTAATAATCCGGTTCAACATGCAAGAACAAAGCACATTGATGTCCGCCACCATTTCATAAGAGATCACCAACAAAAGGGGGACATTTGCATTGAAAGTGTAGGCACCGAAGATCAACTTACCGACATATTCACCAAGCCATTGGATGAGAAAAGGTTTTGCAAGCTAAGGAATGAGTTGAACATATTGGATTTCTTAAATATGTGTTGATGCACCCCCCACTTATACGACATGCCTCTCCTTCAAGCAATCCAAGGTACAAGTTGATTGACATGGCATACATCCTTGCTAAGGACTTGTTTAGTGCATCTAGACATCTTTCATATTTAATAGGCTCATTCATGAAAAACAAATGAATTTGATGATTATATGGTACCACTATTGCTTCTATACGTGTTTTGGTCTAGTGGTAGCATATGACATGTTTGTGGGCTTGTAAACCTAGTGTTTGATCTAGAAAATGAGCTCTAAGTGTTTAACTCAACATGGTACAAGATAACCCTTATTTGGAGGTGTGAAGAAACTTGTCCTTGGATCAAACCGAGTTAAATGTCTTTGGCAAGTATTCTAGATTTGACAAAATTTGGGAAAATGATCCTCACCCCATTGATTGACATTGATAATCTCCACCTATCTACATTTTGAACCTTTGTGGTCATTGATGACAAAGGGGGAGAAAAACAAAGATATTAGTACGTGGGGAGAAAAACAAAGATATTTGTGTACTAAGATGGTGAAAAGACAACAAAGGGGGAAAACTTGATATAGCGAGAGAGAGATGAAAAAGGAAAGGGATCAATTAAAATTTTGAGCACACAAGTAGGGGGAGCAAGCTCATGAACTTGTATGATGCATTTGAATGTGTATTTCATATGTTTGCTTGCATGGCATAAGTTTTGAATTTCAATGTCCATGCTTATGTGGTGTATGCTAGTTGTAGGTTTGAATGATGAAATAAACATCTAGCATGCATAAGTTTATCTAGTGATTTCATTTTGAAAGGATCAAGATGCCCAAGAGGGGGGTGAATTGCACTAATTCTAAATTTCTTTGCAATAATTAAATCCTATGGTTAGCCCAATTAACCCCTTGTGCCTAAAAAGTGTTTCTAATTGTTCTACCGCACAAAAGACTTGCAACCTAAGTTCCAATCCTACTCTAGCATGGCAATTTTATGAATGTAAAGACAAGAATTGAATTGCTCAAAGTAAATAGAGAAGGAGGAACGCGGCGATGTTTTGCCAAGGTATCGGAGAGTCGCGACTCCCCACTAGTCCTCGTTGGAGCACCCGCGCAAGGGTGTAGCTCCCCCTTGATCCGCACAAGGAGCAAGTGCTCTCTACGGGTTGATTCTTCGACACTCTGTCATGGTGAATCACCCACAACTGCTCACAACTTGAGTTGGGTCATCTACAAGCTCTCCGGATGATCACCAAGCTCCCAATCACCACCAAATCGTCTAGGTGATGGCGAACACCAAGAGTAACAAGCACGAACTCTCACTTGACCATGACAAGCCTAATGAGAATGGTGGATGCACACTTTGCTACTATTGATCCTCACTAATGAGGGCTCTCTTTGGGATTCTCAAATCTCAATCACCTCACTAGGACCTTGCTCTTTTTGGCACTCTCTAAGGTGTTTCTCAGTTGTTGGAATAAGCAAAAGTACCCCCACACACGAGTGGAGGTGGTATTTATAACACCGGCTGAAAAATGAACCGTTATGTGCCTCTGCGGGGTGACCAGATGCTCCGGTCAAGTTGACTGGATGCACCGGTCAGTACACCCTGAACTCCAGTGGTTAAGTGTTGACCAGACGCTGACCAGCGTCCGGTCATGTTTTCCCCTCACTAGAACCTTACTGATGTTGACCGGACTCTGGACCCCCAGCGTCCGGTCACTTGCCGAGCAGTGTCCGGTCAGTAGCCAAAACCTGATCAGCGTCCGGTCAGCATTGACCGGTCGATCAGGATTCTCCCTCTCTAGGACCTTACTGGAGTCGACCAGACGCTGGCCCTTAGCGTCCGGTGACTTGACCTAGCAGTGTCCGCTCACTTCCAGACGCTTTCACCTTGGTCAAATGAACTGACCGAACCCTAAGCTAGTGTCCGGTCACACCGGAGCCAGCATCCGGTCAGTATTTGACCCTCCATTCACTTCCAACTCTCGATCATATGTGAATGAAGTTTGCTCTTGGATCAAAAGGCTGTTATGGAGCTACCTAGTGCTAGTTTTAACAAGTGTGCACCACACCTAACTCACTAGACTCATCTAGGTCAAGCTACCCATTCATACCCCCCTTAATAGTACGGCCAAAGGAAAAAACAAAGTCCTTAACTACTCTAAGTGTCTCTCCAACTCCAATCGACACTAAGAACTAGTCCATCCTTAACCTTGTCGTCCATCCTTTGAAAACTGAAACGATTTCCATCGTAGGGGCATGACAACCATGATTGCCCAATCGATCTCCATTACCGTGACCTAACTTAATTGTTTCTACAAAACACACGTTAGTCACAGTAATCACATATTGTCATTAATCACCGAAACCCAACTAGGGGCCTAGATGCTTTCAATCTCCCTCTTTTTGGTGATTGATGACAATACTACCTCGAGTATGTGAAAGAGATGATGTTTTTAATATGCTTGGTTCATATAAGCTTTTGGCAATAAGAACAAAAGTGTTAGGCAAGCTTATATGACCCAAGCCATCATGATGTACTCAAAAGATATGAAATAAGCATGAGTACAAGTAATGAAGCTCATTTGCATTGGAGTAAAACATGGAAGCAAAGGCAAATGAGCATAGCACAAGTGATATGACATATAAAGAATTCAAAGTAGAGAGCACACATGTCATATATCATGATCATGTAGATATCACTATCACATAAATATAGTAGTAAACATGAATGCATAATGTATCACACACACAAATGCATAATAGTGTATCTCACATATAAAAACTCCAAATGTAATAGATAAGCTAATATAATAACTAAGCTCCCTCTAGATATGTAGCTCCCCCCTAAGCCTAACATACTCAAACCCTCTCCCCCTTTGGCGTCAAACACCAAAACCTAAGGGTCGGTCGGCGGGGCTATAGCGGATGAGCCGAGCGCTGAGGGATGAGGAGCGAGGTGGAACTGGGTGCCATCATCATCTGATACTGAGCTCTGAGCTGTCTGACTCTCTGTAGCTGGAAGTGATGCTGAAGCAGTCTGGATTGGATCAGGGACTGAAGCTACTGTAGGCTGTGCTGGTATAACTAAAGCAGCCAGCTCTGATGACGCCACTGAGGAGGGGAGCGTCTCTGTAGTTGTTGTGATAGGTGCAGCCATAGAAGGACCTAGAACATGCAGGTATGGAGGAGTGGACTGCCCTGTTAACTCACTAAAGGAGACTCCAAGACTCCTAGAGACTGAAGTGTCTGGCACTAGCAGCGACGACGTCTGTGCTGGTGTGAAGCCCATCTAAAGAGGTGTGAACTGTGGGGCTACCACTGACGAAGTGAACCACTAGGACACCTACTCTGTCAGTGAAGCATACTGTGCTGGTGGCTGTCCCTGACTCTAAAGCCCACTAGGCTGTAATGCTGGAGTCATCAAAGTGGTGGCATGTTGACCAAGCTAGGGCTAAGCCTGTGGCGGTGGGGCCCCAATCGCTGTCACTACATGCTGCATGAATTTGAGAAGCTGCTGCTGCATGAGGATCTATTGCTGATCCATGGCCTACTACTGCTACTGTAGAGCCTGCGTCTGCTGCTGAATAGCTAGCTACTGTCGTTGGAACTCGTCCTACCAAGTCTGGACTGAGCAAATGTAGCAGCTATCTCCTGAGCCTGTCGTGCCTGGTCCTGCCTCATCCGCTCAAGTATAGCAAGAAGAGCGAGGTCTGTCTGCAGGGCAGGTGGCGCTGAACTGGAGCTACTGGCCTCAGCATCATGTCATCATGGAGGCATCTGAGGAATGGGCTAGTAGTCATCATCAGAACTATCACTGGGCTCGCTAGTGACCAACCCCTCCTGCTAAGCAAGCTCCTCCTCCTCTGTGGCTACAATACCCCTGATAATATCATCTTGCTAGGCTACAGTCTCTGGCACCTCTAGATGACAACGTGGCTGGCTAGGTGCCTGTGGTGTACTATGGCAGATCATCTGAGTCAGGTTATAAGCTGGAAACTCTGTAGTGGCACCACTATACTCAGCAATCATCTTAGGCGGCCTAACTATAACTGCTCTGTGGATAAGGAATGTGATCCAGTGAGCATAGGGTAGCTGCCTGTGACCTCTGAAGCCCTCAGCTATAGTGTCCTCCATCTCTGACAGAAGAAGATCCCAAATATCAAAAACTATCTACTGCATCAGAGAGTTGAGAAGCCATAGCTGAATACAAGTCAATCCCTCTCTATATCCCATCCTCGGAAGTAATGTCCTCCTCATGATAGCCTCAATCACATGAGCAGTGGGAGTGAGATCACTGGGGTTTCCCCTCGACCCCTCGCCAAAGGGCTCTATGAAACAGTGATGAACTAAGTCCGTAGGAGGCACCATACCACCATGAGGGCGTCTAGGGGGTGTAGTCTGTCCATAGCAAACCTCATGTAACCTGATAGGCTACTCCTAAAGTCTGAGTATCTCCCTGACCCTAGTGCTCGTCAGCCGGTAGTCTCTGCCTCCGAATGCAAAGTGTATGAACCTGTCCTGTGGGTCAATCTAGAGAGTAGCATAGAACTGTCGAACCCAAGATGGATCATACAGGCCTATCCGTCCGATCAGATCTATCAGCCCTAGTAAATAGGATAGATACGGGCGAATGTGCTCTCCAGCTGCTGCTACTATAGACTCTATGTTGCACACCCTCTATATTCTGAAAACTGCTCCACTATTGAGATAGGCATTATAAAAATCCTCCTATAGGGGTGTATAGAATCCCTCTGATGCTCTCTCATCCCTCCTAGGTGGAAACCACACCTCAAAGTCCACGAACCTTAGCTGCTGCACCTGCTTGGCCATGGCGGCCCTCAGGTCAAGATGGGTCACTGGAGGTGGACCCTGTGGTCTAGGCAGTGGACGAGAACCGCTCCTCTGAGTGTCTGCCCTCGGCATGACTGGAGCACGAGTATGACCAGAGCGACGTAACTATGGCTATGGTGCCGACTCTGTCTCCTCAGCCTGCTCACCCTCCTGAGTCTGCTGTGCTGGCTGTGGCTCCTGAGTCTGCTCTGTTGCCTATGGCTGCTCCTATGGCTCCCCCTGAGGCTAAACCTCATCAATGGCAACACGTCGTCCGCCAATCATGAGAGTCCTAGCTGGACCACCATAAAGGCGCTCAACTCACTCAAGTGAAGCCCTCGCTTCTGGTGAAAGCTGATTAGCAATCCGAACTCCACTGTGAGCACCTCCTCTCTCAGCACGCTCTATGGCCTCAGCAACTGCGCCGGCTCTCGTTGTCTCTGCATCTAGATACTTGCGCTTCCTTACTGCCAACTTCTTTGTCACCTTGCCTTTTGGTCCTGCAGGCTGGCGAGGCAGGGGCCTCGGATCCTCATCACCAGGACCACCTCTGACATTCTTCGTATGAGCCATCTGATGGATCTAAGATGAATCAACTGCCACTGACAAAGATCAACTGTCACTTTTGAGGCTTGGCCTCATTCCGTACTCGTGAGCTTGGCCCCGAGTTAACTAACAACTGCCACTATCACCTCAACGGAACTGACTCATTGTACGATGGAATAGATAGGATATACAAATAATTACAATATATCTAATAGATACGAAACCCTAGGAAGCAAGCAATTTAGGTACGAAATTGAAACGCGGGCTTGCTACTTGACGAATTGGTGAAACAGCGAGAAGAGGTACGAACGGGGAACCACCGGATTGGTGAGGCTAGGGATCTGGCGACTGCCTTGAGACGCTAGTCGTCGGCACTGGAGATGCAATGGTAGTGAATCAATGACTAGGGTTAGTAGTTGAGGCACTAGTGCGTGGAACACGGTGGCAGGAGAGGCGCTAGCTTGAGATAGGGCAGAGGCCATGCAGCACGGCGGCATGGGAACACAGCGGCGGTGCTGGCGTAGGGCGAGCGCAGGAGTGTTGTGGTGGTGCGGCGGCTTGGCTCAGTGCGGCACAGGCATGGGGCTTGCGGCGGCATGTGGGCTTGGGATAGTGAGGTGGCGCAATATGGCGCTGAGCTACATGGCGGCGCGGGTAGGAGCAGCTGTGGCGAATCTAGTGGCTTAGGGGGGCGAATCCAGCGGCTCAGGGCGATGCGGCGGCGTGGGGATGATGGCGCAATGAGAATACAGGTTAGGTCAAAGTGCACGTGGATTATATGGGGTCCCCCACAGAGTTGGATAAGGAAAGAATAAAAGAGATCGCATGCCGCACGTTTTCTACTGACCGGACACTCTGGTGGTAGCGACAGGACGCAGCCAGAGTCCGGTGCAAGCTTTTTTCTTTGTCTTTGGTCGACCGGACACAGAAAGCCTTCTGAACAGACGCTGAAAGCCAGAGTCCGATCACTCCTTCATAGCAAGTTCACCTCCTATGAACTGACCGGACGCTGGACTCTACAGTCCGGAGCAGCGTCCGGTCACTCTTTCTTCAACAAATCTTCAAAGTCCTTCATGCTGCCTATTCCCAATCAAGTCCCAACTTGAATAAGATCTAAATAAATACCAATTGGGACTGATGTGAGTGACCTCTCTCAAACCCTCATGTTTTTTCAAAAATATTTTGCCTTAGGCTATAGTTCTTTTTAAGAAAATAGGCAATAAGAGGGCAATTTGAAGACAAACGACAAAACAACATTCATGCATATGCAATGCAATACTTGTAAGTAAATCTAGTTGCTTGTCAAGTTTGATCCAATGTTAAGCTTCTTCACACGCTTTTCGGCGGTTATCTTAACCATGTTAGACAAGCCCTATATGCATTACAAAACATTAAACATGTTGTATATTACAATGCAATGCAAGGGACAATACAAGCTCATTTTTTAGTGAAGTTACTAAAATCAAGCACATTGAGCTCATTTCGCAATCTACAAAATGTTGCCTCATCTAGCGGTTTAGTGAAGATATCCGCTAATTGATCCTCGGTCCTTACACCTTCTAGTGATACATCATTTTTAGCAACATGATCTCTAAGAAAGTGATGGCGAATATCTATGTGCTTGGTGCGAGAGTGTTGAACCAGATTATTTGCAAGTTTTACCACACTTTCATTGTCGCACAAAAGAGGTATTTTATCTAGAACTACACCATAGTCTAGCAAAGTTTGTTTCATGTAAAGTATTTGTGCACAACAAGCACCCGCGGCAATGTATTCCGCTTCAACGGTGGACAAAGCCACACTATTTTGCTTCTTAGAGGACCAAGACACAAGTGATCTACCAAGCAAATGGCACCCTCCGGATGTGCTCTTTCTATCAACTTTGCAACCGGCATAATCCAAATTAGAATAGCCAACTAATTCAAATCTAGCTCCTTTGGGATACCAAAGGCTAATGCTTGGTGTGTGCTTAAGATACCTAAAGATTCTTTTTACGGTAATTAAATGAGTTTCCTTAGGATTAGCTTGAAATCTAGCACACATACACACACTAAACATGATGTCGGGCCTAGATCTGGTCAAATATAACAAGCTACCAATCATAGAGCGGTAGAGAGTTTGATCAACCAGGTTACCTCCCTCATCTAGGTCGAGATGTCCATTAGTTGGCATTGGTGTCTTGATTGGCTTACATTCATCCATCTTGAATCTCTTGAGAAGATCATTAGTATATTTCTCTTGAAAGATGAAAATCCCTTCTCTCATTTGCTTGACTTGAAAACCAAGAAAGAATGTAAGCTCTCCAATCATTGACATCTCGAACTCCTTCGACATCAATTCACCAAACTCTTTGCATGAATCTTCATTTGATGATCCGAAGATGATATCATCAACATACACTTGACAAATGAAGATATGCCCATCAAGCTTCTTGGTGAATAGTGTGGTGTCGACCTTCCTAATGGTAAAGCCCTTCTCAATGAGGAAGTCCCGAAGGCGCTCATACCAAGCTCTTGGGGCTTGCTTAAGCCCATATAATGCCTTGGACAACCTATAAACATGATTAGGATATCTAGGGTCTTCAAACCAGGGAGGTTGATCAACATAGACTAGTTCATTAATAAAGCCATTTAAAAATGCACTTTTCACATCCATTTGCTAAAGTTTTATTTCATGATGTGATGCATATGCAAGGAGGATACGGATGGCTTCTAATCTTGCAACTGGGGCAAAGGTCTCTCCAAAATCCAAACCTTCAACTTGAGAGAACCCCTTTGCAACTAGTCTTGCCTTGTTACTCGCAACAATGCCTTGATCGTCTTGCTTGTTTCGGAACACCCACTTTGTTCCAATGACTCTTACACCTTTTGGCCGCTCTTCAAGAGTCCAAACTTCATTGCGGGTGAAGTTGTTCAACTCTTCATGCATTGAATTTATCCAATCCGGATGTTGAAGAGCTTCTTCTACCTTAGTAGGCTCAAAGCAAGAGACAAAAGAGTGATGAGCAATAAATGAAGCAAATTTTTGTGATCGAGTTATTACACCCTTTGATGGAGTCCCTATGATGAGATCTTGTGGATGATCTTGAAGTAGAGGAGTATTTCTTCTATTGACCACTTGAGGGGGAGGTTGTGGAGCATCAACATCTTGTGCTAGTACCACCATTTGTTCATGGGAAACATGAGTATCTTCATTTTCTACTCTCCCATCTTTTTCACCATCTTGTGGCACACTTGATGAAGAAGGTGGATCAATCACTTGTACATCATCTTCATCATCTTTAGGCTTGATGTCTCCAACCGGAATGTTCTTCATAGCCTCCCTCAATGGTTCATCACCTACATCATCAAGATTCTCATGTGCTCCTTGGGAGCCGTTAGATTCATCAAATTTCACATCATATGTTTCTTCAACCAAGCTGGTGGAATGATTAAATACTCTATGTGCTTTGGACTTTGATGAGTAGCCAATAAGAAAACCAATATCACAACGTCTTTGAAACTTCCGTAGGTGTTGCCTCTTCTTGTAGATGTAGCATTTGCAACCAAACACCCTAAAGAAGGAGACGTCTGGCTTCTTCCCATTGAGCAACTCATAAGGTGTCTTGCCAAGGAACTTTTGAAGGAATAGGCGGTTTGATGCATAGCATGCGGTGTTGATAGCTTTCGCCCATAGAGCTTCGAGGGTGTTGTACTCATCAAGTATTGTTCTTGCAAGAGTGATAAATGTATGGTTCTTCCTCTCAACTACACCATTTTGTTGAGGAGTATATGTTGCGGAGACCTCATGTTTGATTCCAACTTCATCACAATAATCTTCTATGTTTGTGTTGTCAAACTCCTTCCTATTATCACTTCTTATCTTCTTGAGCTTCACTTCAAAATCATTTTGTGCTCTCTTGGCAAACTTCTTGAAGCAAGATGCAACTTTGGATTTATCATGAAGGAAGAATACCCATGTATACCTTGAATAATCATCAACAATCACAAGACAATAAAGATTTCCTCCCAAACTCTTGTATGTTGTTGGTCCAAATAAATCCATATGAAGGAGTTCTAGCACTCTTGCGGTTGACATGAAAGCTTTTGTTGGATGGGTATTTGCAACTTGCTTTCTGGCTTGACATGCACTACAAAGCTTGTCCTTCTCAAACTTCACATCCTTCAACCCTCTCACCAAATCATTTTTCATTAGCTTCTTGAGTGAGCTCATCCCAACATGAGCAAGTCTTCTATGCCATAGCCACCCAAGAGTTATTTTGGTGAATAGGCATGTCTTCAAGTTTGCATCTTCAGAGGTGAAGTCCACTAGATATAGGTTATTGTATCTAAATCCTTTGAATATCACATGATCATCATCCTTCTTGGATACAACAACCTCCTTCTTGGTAAATAAGTATTGGAAGCCAAGATCACACAATTATTCAACGGATAGCAAGTTGAAACTCAAGGAAGCAACATATAGCACATTGGAGATGGAATGATCATTTGATATTGCCACTTTGCCCAATCCTTTGACCTTGCCCTTTGAGTTATCTCCAAATGTGATTCTTTCTTGTCCATCTACTTCTTCATCTAGTGAGGTGAACATACGAGGATCACCGGTCATATGTTGTGTGCAACCACTATCAATAACCCAATGACTTCCACCGGTCTTGTAGTTCACCTACACACAAGAGATCAAGCTTTAGGAACCCAAACTTGTTGAGGGCCCTTCACCTTCTCAACAAGTGACTTTGCAACCCAAATTTTCTTAGGCCTATTCTTGTTGGGAGGACCTAAGAACATCACTTTCATCTTTCCACTAGAATCCTTTCTAAGCATGTAGTGAGCATTGAAGGCAAAAGGTCTAGCATGCTTGGGGAAGGGCTATGGTGGTTGAGTTTGGCACTCATGAGCAAAGTGGCCTTCTTGTCGACACTCAAAACATCTCTTTGGCTTTGGCTTGGACTTATGTTGTTGTTGAGCTTGAGCCTTCTTTTCTTGGTTTGCCAAGTACCCAATGCCACTTCTATCCATCTTCATGATGGTGTTCATTAGTAGCTCACTTTGAAGATGTTTGCCTCTAGTGAACTTGTTCAATCCAATCTTAAGATGCTCTTTCTACAACTTAAGCTTCTTATTTTCTTCCTTAAGAGCATCATTGTTCTTCTCTTCCTTGAGCTTCTTGTTTTCTTCTTTGAACTTCTCATTTTCAAGCATCAACTCACCATCATGATCAAGAGTTTCTAGCACAATGGTGTTGTGGCTTTTGATCTCTTCAAGATCTTTCTTGAGCTTTACATTGTCATTCTTGAGCTTGACAAACTCATCATAATCATCGGCCTCAACCACTTGCTTGCCCTTGCTACTAGAACTTTGCTCAATGCTCTCAATAATCAAGTCATCACATGATGTAGCTATATCAATCTTAACAACATCGTTAGTAGCATCATGTGACTCATTGGATAAGAATTCTTGAGCAATAACAAGATTATCATGATTAACCTTAAGAGTAGTATATTCTTCTCTTAGCTTGTTGTGGCTAGTGATGAGCTCATTATGTGTCCTCTCAAGTTTATCATGTTTTTCTTTAAGCTCTTTCTTAGAAGATTTGAGCTCCTTGAGTTTGGATGATATAGCATTATTTGCTTCTTTAATCTCAACACAAGCCTTTTCGGCTATATCATGTTTTGCTAAAGGTGCATCATTTTTAGCCTCTAGCTTTTCATTCTTAGCTCTAGTTTTTATAATGATCTTAGTGTATTGTTTTAGCAATCTAGCAAGATCATCATAAGAAGGTGATTCATATTCATCATCATCACTATCGCTATCATCATCACTAGCATGCTCATCATCACTACTATCATCATTGTTTGATACCTTGCGGTCACCCTTGGCCATAAGGCATAGGTGTGTAGAGGATGACGGTGGTGGTGGCGATGAAGATAATGAAGAGTTGATAACAATTGTGGCCACCTTCTCGTTGTCACTATCATCATCGGATGAGGCACTAGATGAATCAATATCCGTGAGCCAATCACCGACAATGTATGCCTTTCCACTCTTCTTCTTCTTGTGGAAGTCCCTCTTTTTGCCATCTCTCTTCTTGTATGGCCTTTTCTTCTTCTTCTCTTCTTCTTCTTCATTGCTTGAGTCATCTTTCTTGCCCTTGTATTTGTTCTTGAACTTGTCTTTCTTGGGCTTAGTGCACTGGTGTGCTAGATGACCAAGTTCTCCACAATTGAAGCAATCCATCTCGGAGATTGGCTTCCTTCTAGAGATAGTGAAGAACTTCTTCTTCTTGCCATCAAACTTGATGCCACTCTTGTTGAGCTTCTTTAGCATCTTGGCGGTCTTCTTCACCATGAGAGCAAGACTTTTATCATCAGCTTCATCATCACTTGGGCTCTCATACTCAAGTCTTGCTTTGCCCTTCTCTTGACTAGCTTTGAATGCTAAGTCCTTATCTTTCTTCTTGGTAGAGGATGAGTCATCTTGTGGCATGATATGCATGTACATCTCATGAGCATTAATCTTTCCCAAGATTTGTGTCGGTGTAGCGGTGGAAAGATCACCTTGATGAAGCACGGTCACAATATGCCTATATTTATCAATGGGGAGGACACTGAAAATCTTTCTTACAACATCGGATGGTTGCATTTGAGTGAGTCCAAGCCCATTGACTTCCTCTACAAGAACATTCAAACGTAAATACATCTCATTAGCACATTCTTTAGGAAGCATTTCAAAAGAGTTGAGCTTTTTCATGACAAGATGATAGCATTCCTCACACTCACTCTTGGTTCCCTCATGGAGCGCACAAACATCCGACCATAGTGCATGGGCGTCTTTGTGGTTCCTCACCCGATTGACCACATCTTTGCAAAGGCCTCTAAAGATAGTGTTTTGAGCCTTTGCATTCCACTTCTCGTAATTCACCTCATCGCCTTATAGGTGAGTAGCATCCTGAGGTTTTGGGAAGCCTTGTGAGGCGGCTCTAAGAATACCAACATCTAGAGCTTCTAGATACGCCTCCATGCGAATTTTCCAATAAGGAAAATCATCTCCCTCAAAGATAGGAGGAGGTCCATCCCCGTGAGACATCTTGCTCTAGGTGGTTAAGCCTAAATACGTGAGCATGAGGCTTCGATACCAATTGAAAGGATCAAGATGCCCAAGAGGGGGGTGAATTAGGCTAATTCTAAATTTCTTTGCAATAATTAAATCTTATGGTTAGCCCAATTAACCCCTTGTGCCTAGAAAGTGTTTCTAATTGTTCTACCGCACAAAAGACTTGCAACCTAAGTTCCAATCCTACAATAGCATGGCAATTCTATGAATGTAAAGACAAGAATTAAATTGCTCAAAGTAAATAGAGAAGGAGGAACGCGGCGATGTTTTGCTAAGGTATCGAAGAGTCACAACTCCCCACTAGTCCTCGTTGGAGCACCCGCGCAAGGGTATAGCTCCCCCTTAATCTGCGCAAGGATCAAGTGCTCTCTACAGGTTGATTCTTCGACACTCTATCGTGGTGAATCACCCACAACCGCTCACAACTTGAGTTGGGTCATCCACAAGCTCTCCGGATGATCACCAAGCTCCCAATCACCACCAAATCGTCTAGGTGATGGCGATCACCAAGAGTAACAAGCACGAACTCTCACTTGACCATGACAAGCCTAATGAGAATGGTGGATGCACACTTTGCTACTCTTAACCTTCACTAATGAGGGCTCTCTTTGGGATTCTCAAATCTCAATCACCTCACTAGGACCTTACCCTTCTTGGCACTCTCTAAGGTGTTTCTCAGTTGTTGGAATGAGCAAAAGTACCCCCACACACGAGTGGAGGTGGTATTTATAACACCGACTGAAAAATGAACCGTTATGTGCCTCTACAGGGTGACCGGATGCTCCGGTCAAGTTGACCAGATGCACCGGTCAGTACACCCTGAACTCCAGTGGTTAAGTGTTGACCGGACGCTGGCCAGCGTCTGGTCAGCACTGACTGGACGCGTCCGGTCATGTTTTCCCCTCACTAGAACCTACTGATGTCGACCGGACTCTGGACCCCCAGCGTCCGGTCACTTGCTGAGCAGCGTCCGGTCAGTAGCTGGAACCTGGTCAGTGTCTGGTCAGCATTGATCGGACGTGTCCAATCAGAATTCTCCCTCTTTGGGACCTTACTGGAGTCGACCGGACGCTGGCCCTCAGCGTTCAGTGACTTGACCTCGCAGTGTCCGATCACTTTCAGACGCTTTCACCTTGGTCAAATGAACTAACCGAACCCTAAGCCAGTGTCCGGTCACACCAGAGCTAGCATCCAGTCAGTATTTGAACCTCCATTCACTTCCAACTCTCGATCATATATGAATAAAGTTTGCTCCATTGGATCAAAGGGCTGTTATGGAGCTACCTAGTGCTAGTTTTAACAAGTGTGCACCACACCTAACTCACTAGACTCACCTAGGTCAAGCTACCCATTCATACCCCCTTTAATAGTATGGCCAAAGAAAAAAAACAAAGTCCTAAACTACTCTAAGTGTCTCTCCAACTCCAATCGACACTTAGAACTAGTCCATCCTTAACCTTGTTGTCCATCCTTTGAAAACTAAAATGATTTCCATTGTAGGGGCATGACAACCATGATTGCCCAATCGATCTCCATTACCGTGACCTAACTTAATTGTTTCTGCAAAACACACGTTAGTTATAGTAATCACGTATTATCATTAATCACTGAAACCCAACTAGGGACCTAGATGCTTTCACATTTCCAAATGTTTCCAAGTAGTATCGAGCTAACCATGATGCTAAGGATGGTATAATAGTGCACTTCGATTGGTATCACGCTTCAAAGGTCCATCTTTTATACCTTAGCATCATTTGGTAGACATTGTCTCCTATATTTCCTATCTAGGCATATGTGCAAGACTCAATTCAAACTCTTAGCACATATGTAGGGGGAGCAATTGCTATCATATGGAGTTCATGAAACTTGTCCATATCCTTTTACACATAGTAAATATGCTTGGACAAGCAATATTGATTCAATTGAATTTCAATTCATATCTTTGTGAAAGGGTTGTCATCAATTACCAAAAAGGAGATATTGAAAGCTCTAGTTTGGTTTTGGTGAATTGATGAAACCCTAAGTGCTAACCTAGTTTATCAAGTGATCATGAGATAAGTAGCACATTCCAAGTGATGAAGCAAATGAAGACCATGACATGATGATGGCGATGCCATGGTGATGATCAAGTGCTTGGAATTTGAAAAGAAGAAAGAGAAAAACAAAAGGCTTAAGGCAAAGGTATAAATAGTAAGAGGCATTTTGTTTCGATGATTAAGACACTTAGTGAGTGTGATCACATTTAGGTTCGATAGTCGTACTATTAAGAGGGGTGAAACTCATATCGAAATGCGGTTATTAAAGTGCCACTAGATGCTCTAAGTCATTGCATATGCATTTAGGATCTAGTGGAGTGCTAACACCCTTGAAAATGTTTGTGAAAATATGCTAACACACATGTGCACAAGGTGATACACTTGGTGGTTGTCACATTTGCGCAAGGGTTAGGAACTTCACCGGCGGAGTGTCCGCTCGTAGAGTGTGGACAGTCCGACGGTGCCACCGGCGCTCTATACAGAAAAGACAGAGGTCACTGTAAGTGACCTGACGCTGGCCTCGGTTGGACCGACGCGTCTGATCAGTAGAAGCTATAGAGATGCTGGCGTCAGTCTCTGACCGGACGCTGGGTCACTTAGTGACCGAACGCTGGAGGGTTGCGTTCGGTCATGCTGACATGGCAGCGCACAGGGGAGATGTCGTGTGACCGAACGCTGGGTGTGTCCGATCGAGCATGACCGGACGCGTCTAGTCGTGATTTCTCACTTCTGGATGCTTACTGGAAACGACCGGACGCTGAGGTCCAGCGTCCGGTCACATTGTAGCAGCGCGTCCGGTCATCACTTGACCGTTGGGATCGAGCGCTCAATATTTGAAGAAAGGGGACACGTGCATCGCGCGACTGGACGCTGAGGTCCAACGTTCGGTCATTCTGACCGACGCGTCCGGTCGTCCCATGTTTAGTTTAGTGAGGAGCCCAACAGCTGTATTTCGTGGGGGCTTCTATTTAAGCCCCATGGTTGGCTCAAGCTCACTCTATTGGCCATTTGCATTAACATAACAACCTTGTGAGCTTAGCCAAAGCCCTCCCACTCATCTTCATCATTGATTCATCATCTTTGTGAGATTGGTTGCTTGAGTGTTTGCATCTAAAGGCACTTGGTGTTCGTGTTTCGCTGCGGGATTCGCTTGTTACTCTTGGTGGTTTTCGCCACCTAGATGGCTTGGAGCAGCGAGGATCGTCGAGCGGAGGCTGGTGATTGTCTCCGGCTCCGATCATGGTGATTGTGAGGGGTTCTTGACCTCTCCCCGGCGAAGAGCCAAAAGGTACTCTAGTAAATTGCCCGTGGCTTGTGTGATCCTCATCTTGTGTTGGTTGTGTGGCACCCTATTGAGGGTTTGGCGTGTGATGTCAATTAGCGCATGAACCTCCAAGTGAGTGAATCACCACAACGAGGAGTAGCTTGCCGGCAAGCAAGTGAACCTCGGTAAAAATCATTGAGTTCATCATTTGATTCTGAGGTGATTGGTCTTCATTGGTATTCATTCTTGTGATTGATTGGCTCCTTCCTCAACACGACGGTATAAAGAAATCGCTCATTCTCTTTACATTACCGCAAACTAGTTGTTAAGCTCTTTAGTGTAGCTAGTTGTGAGAGCTTGTTAGTTTGGTTAGTGTAGCTCTTTAGTTAGCCTTTGAGAGCACACTAACTTAGTGTAGTGACATAGATATTGTGTGGATAGAAACAATATAAACTATAATTGTGGTAGGTGGCTTGCTATTTTAGTAAACTAGCGCAACACTTGCTTTGCCTCATAATTGTCTAACCGGTTTGTTAAGTGTTGTTGTAGAAAATTTTAATAGGCTATTCACCCTCTCTCTAGCCATTAGGACCTTTTACAGTGACCAATACAAATCGTACCGATAATTATTTGGCAGGGCCCGAGTCTGAGTATGACTTCTGGGGAGATGATTGGGAGGCTTACAGGTCTTGTTCTTCGCTCGAGTTTGGTTCAGGAAGATGGAGTCTACGCCCGCTGCCGTTCTACCTGATGTCGTTCAAGATGCTATGTGCTCTGAGTGATTATGCCAAGTGGTGATGTAATAATGAGTAAACCATGCTATTTGTACTTTGTAAGACAGGTATTTGATGTATGATTGTGATATCAACTGTTATTCCATAATGTGATGATCATATAGGACTATCATGTTATGGTTCATATACGTGGATTTCCCTTCATGGAAATCGAGATCGTTTCACATCGGCATATATATATATCTTATATTTTCAATCCCTGCTAGTATTTTATCTCGCCATGGAAAGTGTCGACATCAGCATCCACGATCACATCCCACTAGAACATGTAATTATGTCTTCACTGAAGCTAATCACATCAACAAACCACATCATTTATTAACATATATTTAGTTGTCCATTTCAAAGTGCCAAAAATGTCCAATAGGTATTATGATATTTATCCATTGATATAAGTAAATTTAAGTAGTATAATTCCACCTACGATTCCCACTGCAACACGCGGAGAATTCTTCTAATAATATATAAGAACACATATTCCTGGTGCACCGTATGATCTATGAGTGTGAGAACTTCGCTTTCATTCATCACAAATATTAATAATTATTTAGGTATTATATAATATAGTCTTGAGTTAAGAGCTCTTTAAGACATTTTAGATTTTACAAAAGAAATATAAAGCGTACATTAATTTATATAAGATTAATGATTTAAATTCTAGTGTTCATGAATAAAAGTAATAGGAAAAATTTTCTATATGTCACACCTGTCACCTAAAAATTTAAATCCTGTCAATACCACATCTCTCATTTGCCATCTAAAAATTTAAATCCGGTCAGTGCTACTATTTATAAATGTGGATCTCTTTCATGGTATTTTTTAAATGAAAGAATCAATCTGGCTTTATCTCTTGGAACCCAGAGAATCATGCTAATTATTGCATAAGTTAAGCAACAAATATAGCCAAATCCGTTCAAATATCAATCCTAATTTTATTTGGCCATAAAAAAACAAAGAACAGTATGGTTATCATTTCTCGCGTTCGACAAACTTTGGAGAAGCAGTCTTGGTTTCATTTTTTTAGTTGCGTATTCCTTCCATCTTAAATTATAAGACCTTTGGTTTTTTATGTACATCGCTCTTAAAAGCAGCATTGCTATAGCTACAGCAGCTAGAATCTTCTCATAGTTTACTGTGGAAGAAGCAGTAATTGGTTGTGTACTATGCGCTTGGTTGCTTAGATATTCATGGATGGGATGAGACCATCCATAGATATGCAGGGTTTGGTTGGGTGGATCACTGGGACAAGCAAATCGATGAAGAGAGAATATACCCCAAAATGCTGAATTTCTTGATCAAAAACATCCGGCGGATTAGCTTATCCATGTCTTCTAATCTTTGTCATTAGTAAATAAATTAAGAATTATTAGTATGTTATATTATTACTTAGTAATTATGATGGTATGATTAGTTTTGATAAGTGTTAATACATTGATTAGTGCATGTTTCGTGTGCTAATTAGGATATTAATGGTGCTATTAACATATTTTATTTTAAATTAGTGATTATTAATGATAGTATTAGTGCATATTTATTAGTGTCTATTAGTTGTTATTATTTTTGAATAATAGATATAATTAGTCAACTATTCTCGTCTCATCCATTGTTATCCATTCAACTAAATAGAAAAATGGCTCGTCCCGTCTATTCAACCAAATATCCATAGATCGTCATATATCATCCAACTTCGTCCTCTAACCGAACGCACCCGTGTATAATAAGTTATGTATCTAGACGGGCTGCTTATTTTTACAAAATTTTCTATTTCCACGCATACTTTTAGTAATTGTCATATAAAATAATAATATTATATATTTTTTTAAAACTGACGAACGGGCAATAAAGCTTATGCCAGCTTAAAAAAGAGGGCCATGGATAGCATGACACGTCGCACTCGCCCCGCCGCCAGATGTCAAAGGTTAACTCATCGGCGGCAGGCGTTTGGGTCCCGTCCGCGCGCATGCGGCAGGCTTATCCAATTCCAAGCTCAGCCGGCAGGTAAGCAGTGATATAAAAGACCAGCACAACGGCGAGCCGCGACTCACCGGAGCCTGAGACTGACAGCAGAGGAGAGGAAGGCTGTTGTGACTCGTGAGCTTCATGCAATGGCGGACATAGCGCTGCTGGTGGTTGAGGAGTTGGAGCGGGGGACAAAGAGGGCAGCAGCACTGAGGCGGAGGAGCCTGGAACTGCCAGGTGGTGATGCCTGCTGCCATGCTTCCGCTTTCGCCTCCGACTCCGATACGAGGAAGCAGAGCGCTTGGGCGATGATGGCATCTGTACCTGGGGTGGGCGTGCCGGTGCCGGTGCCGGTGCCGGTGCCGGTGCCGGGGACAGAGACAGCGGGGGCTCTGGGGCTGACCGCCGCCGCCGCCTTCTTCTCCGCCTAGCTGCTTTCTCTCCTCTCCTCTTTCCATGTCAGCTTGATGTAAATGTGCTGTTTGTATGCGGTGTTGTTGAAACACGCGGGCGGTGGCTTCTGCTGTTTGCATTGCATTATCTGTTTTTCAAACACTATTTAATTACAGGGCGTCTAGTCTAAGGGTCTGTTTGGTAGGACTCTGGCTCATCTGAAAATGGCTCTGGCTTCTCTGGAGGAGCTGAAGCTGTTCTGAAAAACGTTTGGCAAAACGGTTCCTTCGCACTAGACGACGTGAACCCACAGCAAGGAGTTGCGCGAAGCTCATTTTTTAGGCTTCTCCTGCGCAAACAAAAAATGCCTCCGGCTCTTGACCGGCTCCTCATGCGGAGTCCTTTCCAAAACAGGCGTTTGACACAGTTCCTGCGGGAGCTGGAGCTGAACCCCTACAGGAGCCTTGTCAAAGAGGCTCTAACTACTCGCACCCACAATCTCAACAAGGCTAATATAATAAGTATATAAGTCCTACGGAAATACTATAGTAACTTAAGGTGCTATTCGTTTGAATTTATCAGCTTAGCTTAACTTATTAGTCATAAAATATTTTTTTTTCTTTTACAACAAATTAGTTTCAACCAGCTTATCAGTCATAAAAACCATAAGCCAAATAGCTCCGAACGATATAGTGAAGTACTTTCAATAAAAAGGTGTTCATGTCAAGTCACAATACTAGATATTTTTATGATGCTTATTAGATTAATCATGGGAAATATTTTTTTTTATAAAAACAACTACTATAAGTTATCCAAAACCTTCGGTGAAACCAAGTATGACAATTTTAGACTAAAATCCGGCTCCAACAGAAGTTGGAAATGCATTTCCAAATTTACGGGCCCCGTCAGAAACCACGACAGCGGTCATGGAGGGCGAGCGTCTCACTGCAAAACTAACCTTCACCAAGGCCGCCGCGGAGTCCAGCTTCGTCGTCAACAACCGGCGTCGGCTGGCGGACTTCAGCCCAGCGTCAGCCTCAAGTACGTCGGCCTCAGCCTGCGCTCGAGTTCCAGACCATGAACACTTTTTATGCTGAAATTTAGTTTACGCTGATGCTAATTTATTATAAGAGAAAAAATACTAAAATTCAAGCCAACAGGGCTCGGTCGTTGGCTAGGACTAGGAGTAGCATCCAGTGACGAGATGGCTAGCTCTAGCAGCACGGTCGGCGAGCGAGAACACGAAGCGGTCACCTTAGCTTTAAACCAGACTTCTTTCCTCGGTAATAAACCTACTCCGTATTAACGTACTGTATTTTATTTACAACAGTACTGCTACTTATGTTTTATTTCTGCAGGAGCCACCAAAAGAATTAAATACAAATATCCTCCGAGGCGACGTTGCTTGCTACAGGGAACGTGCTAAGTCATTTCGGGGCAACAAGATTGCACAACACAAAGCTGCTCAAACCATTTCTGACAGGATATGCCGGTATCTGCCGAAGTCCGATGTGGTCTTGAAGCTCGGAGTGAACTCGCAGAAGAAGCTCAGCACTGCAGCCAGATTGTGGGCGCTGTTCTTCGCCACGGCTTTCTCAAGGAACAGGGCAGGCTGCACGGTGATCACCTGGGCCAATCAATCCTCGCGTCAGTGTCAGTGATCGGATGCAACAAAACGTATTAGTTGCAAGGCGAAAGGGGAAAAGGGCAAATCAAAGCAAAGCCAAGGACCTTGTATTTTCTGGCATAGCGCAAGGCCTCCAAGTAGTACCCATCTTGCAGCATCGCAGTAACGTAGTCGTGATGCAGGCCTCGCTCCCTCAGCATATCCATGCCCAACTTCCTTGTTGGCGGGTGCTGCAGACCCAGCTCCATGAGTTGCATTGCCAGTTCTTTACACGGCTCAAGAATCTGCAGGAAGTGGTTGATAGCCAAAATGAAGGCAGCATGTTTTGGAGTGTTTTATGATGAACAACATCAACATCACTAGTCAACCGGAATATGAACCACAACTTTTATTGTTTAATTACTAGTGGTAGTACATACAAGTGGTAGTACATACAAGTATAAAGCTTAAAGCAATAGCCTAATAATTCAAATTAGCCAAATGTAAAGAGGCCTGATTCTACAGGATCCAGGTAAATCCTAAATGTACTTATTATTTGAAGAGGAAAAGACAAATGCAAACTATATGACATGGCGAAGCAATAGCCTCATTTGGACAATAGATATGGATTAGAAGACAAGTTGACACACTGCTCTAGTTTAATGTACATGCAAAGTAGCTCTAAATAATGGTTGGAACCATTATGAAACCTACATACAAGGCACAAGTTAAGTGCTACGTTAGTGCTTCAGAACCACTCACAATCCAAGACACACAACCTAGCAAACAATGCTATTTCAGCATAACGGTTGACAAAATGTACCTAGCGAACAACATAATCATCATTAAACATTGAGCAAGAACAATAAACTGACCTTGTTTGACACAAACAATGCTATTTCAGCATAACGGTTGCTACGAGCTAGTAGTGTTGCCATCATCACATAAAGGTTGTGAGGAGCCTTGAGCCCAGCCTTTGAGACACTGCAAATAAGACAACATAGTACCTTTTGTTCTCATCCTGTTTTGTCCTGAGAGCAGATAGACAACATCCACTACACAAAAACACAAAGCATACACCATAACAGAGAAAAATGGATGATGTAAGATGATTTCACAGGAAACACCCATTGTCATCATGTTGGCCTCATAAAATGGAGTGAATGGTCATTGCTTGGAAGCAACATGCCAATTGTGGTAGTGATATGGCCAGATTCATTGTTCTTTGCTAACAGCACACCCCAGCATGCTAAATAAACAGCAAATATATGCAGAAAACAAAGTGTTCAATAAACAGCAAATGTACCATGAACTGGAATATTGGCAATCCTCAACAATTTAAGATATTAAATCAACAAAAAATACCTCTGTAGAAACTCCATGATGACAGCAATAAGATATGCAGGATCACCCATCATTTCATCTTCAACAAGTGTAAAGACAGACTGGAACATCTCAATTGGAGAAATTGCCACGGTTCCAGCATGTTGTCCATGTTGAGTGTATGTGCCTGAAGACAATGGTCGGCTAGCTTCGCCAACAGTTTGCTGTCTTTTGTCGACAGCATCAGATGTATTGTCCGCAGAATCAGAAGATATATTTATATTTAGTAATCCCCTGTCTATTGAATGCTCAACCCCTGAATTTGACTGTTCAGATATATTCACAGCCCCACTTGCCTGGTCTGGGTCCACAGCAGGACTAACTGTTGTTCCAGGACTAGGTTCCTGAGAAACCACATGGGAGCCCTCATTAGGCTGACTACCTGACTGCTGATTTTGCTCATGTGTTCACCTAACCCCAGGAAAAGCCCCTCCCATTTTCATCAAACGCGTGTAGGAATCAAGAACAACATCCATTGCCTTAGCAACTGTGGGCACTGACCTCCTTTCCAGAATAATTGTCCGAACTATAGCAAGGCATGGAGTCTTAACCTGATTCATAACAATTAACAGGAATTGGTACCGTAATGCTGATAGTTGGCAAAATTGAACACCAAATTTGCTTATCTGCAAAGTAGTAAAATAAAATTACCATGCTTGGGTCAGACTTTCGTCTCTGAAGGAATTCCAAAATTGAAGGAGCATCAGAGCTACTAGCAGCAATAGCCTGTAATTCAACATAAGCATGTTAGAGCAAACATGTATTCACAATGAAAAAGGAGTGATACAAAAAATTGACCATCAGCAACTTCTTACCTCCAGGTCTAAATGGAGCTTCCATAAGAGCCCATTCTCAGCATCGCAGATGAGGTCCGGAATGAGAAAGTTCCAACCTTCTCCATAGATGGTTCCACCATAAGCACTAGACTGGCTATCTGCAGTCTGAGATAATTGTCTACTATTGATGGGCAGCCCTCTCACTAGCAGTGGGAGTGGTGCAGAAACTGGGGCATAAGAATCCAGGGACACATCATAAAGTATGACTACTTTTGCATCTATTTGGTGAACCATAATTATGTTGTCAACAGCACTAACTGCAATTCTGCTTGAGTATGTTGGCAGACTACACTGGAATTAAAGTTACGAGTTAGGAAACAAACATTGCTTGTAAAAAAGGAAGAAGGGAAAATTAACTTGTAGTTCAAACCTGCTGTACAACAGCATCACGGTAAAAGCGATATAGATTCAATGACATACTAACTCTGTCAAGCTGCAAGCAATAAATCCTACCATAGCTGTCAAGTTTGAGAAAAAGTCAGTGTAAATGTTGCTCCAAAAGAGATGAGCAGGAGTGAGAGAGCATACACTGTTACAATGTGAACATCATCTGCAGCTAGAACAGGCTTGTTGTTTGCTTCACTTTTAGACATCATCAATCTCAAACTTCGGTATTTTGACAATCCCACCAGCAGAAAACTGAAAGGAAGGAAAGTTTAAAACCTCAGCACACAGCTAAAACAAAAACAAAGTTTCTGTTCAGATCTTAAATACTTGAATAAAGGTAACTTGAGAAATACTCTTGCTGCAATTATGTATTCAATCTAAATAAATGTCAGGACTCAAGAAAAGCAAGAAAAACAAGTCACACCTGCAAATATGATTGTTGTACAGAATGCTTGACAGGTTCAAAGTTTTGTATGCACAAAAAACTCAGCACAAGATTGAGTTCAAACAAATAGGAACAGTGGGCAAATAGTATATTGAGTCAATGTGCCTCTCATGAACTTGGGACAAGATCTAGCATCTCCAGCAGTCCCCCAATCCCACCCCTCATCCCCATAAAACTGTCATATTGAGGGAGATGGCTCACTTTTTCTTCTCCAGCAATCCCCCAATAGCCCTTCCTTTTGTTGGTGGCCACCAAAAAACAGCCCATCTCCCCTCAATAGAGGAGGAGTTGTATCTCCCCCAATAAGCTGGGCCCCACATCCAACTACCCGTTTCTCCCTCTCATGTTACTTTTATCCTTCGCCGTCCAAGTCATCCACGTCAAGGAGCCCGAGCTCGAGCTCCCATCACAGCACTCCAACCCATCTCGGCCCACCGCCACTGGAGCGCAACGACTCGAGGCTGAGCACGCGGAGCTTGGCGAGGCGCGAGAGCATGCCCGGCGGAGAACGTCCCGCTGAGCCCCTGAGTCCCCGACAACTCGAGGACGAGGCGGATGATCTGGCCAGAGGCCGTGCAGGTAATCCCCGTTGGGAGCAAGGGGAGGCGGCAGGGTTGGCGAGCAGGAGGGAGGCCGGGTCGGCCTTGGCGAGGAACGCTGAGAGGGCCACAGCCGAGGTCGGCGGAGGCCTCTACGCTAGCGCTGCGGAGGGGGCACCGTGGCGGCTTGGACCGGCGGCGTCGCAGCCTGTGCCGCGGCCGCCCGATGTCGCGTCCCTCACCGCCCGGAGCTCGCCTGCCCAAGACCGGAGCGTGCGTGGCCGGCCGCGCAGGAACCTAGAGCCAATCTACCGGAGAAGAGGAAGAAATAAAGAAAGAGATAACAAATAAAATAAAAAACTGAATTGGTGCACTTCCATATGGGCTCCACATGTCAGATCAAGGATTGGGGATGGTCTATTGGTGATCTACTGTAGTATCTCCCCAAATAAACAGAAAAGAGGTATTGGGGTAGCCCCATTAGCATTATATTGGGGAAGTAATGGGGATCTGCTGGAGATGCTCGCATATATGCATTTGCTTTCACCTATATTTTACCTGGACATACTCCCTCCATTCCAAGCTATAAGACGTTTTGTCTTTTCTAGATACGTATCGTTTGCTATGCACTTAGATATACACTATTGTCTAGATACATAGTAAAAGCAATATATCTAGAGAAGCCAAAACGTCTTATAATTTGAACGGAGGGAGTACAAGCCAAAGCAAAATTGTTAGTAGTGACTCGAAAGCTTCCTTCAATCTATAAGATGTTCTTTGTTCTATACTCTACAAATAATCAATATAAACTTATTCCGAAAGAAAAATGGCAAGCTGAAAAAACAGATCCATCTGTTCACATAGAAGTTGAAAATTTCTCAACTGGGGATTTGCCTTATAGGCAGGACAACCACAGCATCAGCGAGCATGAGACGGGTTTTGTCTCGGAACAGGAAAAATGAAGTCTTTACTTGGAGCTTCAATGATTTTGTCTCAAGCGGGTGCCATTACCTGATAGCCAGTAAACATCGTGCATTGCATTCCAGAAGCAAGAAGAATCAGCCTACTTTCATGTGTGTAAAGATACCAGCTAACATTGAATTTCTTTGATTCCACCAAGTGAAAAGCATGGGACTGAGGCTCATAGGCAAGAAGCTCAAGACCGCTGCAACAAAAACTTATTTGCATAAATAGCTTAAGAATATGCTTGCCTCCTTTTAACATAGAACTAAATTATGAAAGGACTTGACATTATATTACACTTAAGCTGATGATATATTTTTATGGAAAAAGTTGATAATATATTTTGAATACAAATAATACAATGGCTTATTAGTCTAACTGATAAACAGCTTATAGTTACATCCTTCTATATGGCAATGGGATTAATTTTTAGACAATTTCTGTTCCTGAAGTTGTAGCTGTAACAAGATGCACATACCTTGTTTTTACAAGTATAACATCACATGTTGGGCAATCTGTCCAGAAAAAGCCAAGTATAGTTTCTGAATCAGCTCTGCACTTTTTGGAACAAGTCTCCCCTGTTTCCCTATTTCTAAACTCAATTTCATGTCTGGATCGTTGAATCCCAATGGCTTTATGATCCAGCGAATATCGAACTGATAAGACAGGTCCTTCATTAACTGGATCAGAGTTTGGAGGTCCAGATGGAGTAGATAGAGTTGTTTTCCAGTACAATATCTGCAGTAATTAGACAGGTTAACTTTAGTAATAATAACCATATTTCTCAAAACAAATAGAAAATCATCAGCTGATTAAATGCTCATATACCCGATCAGCAGTTGGAGCTATAAGGAACTTATTTGCATCATCATAGAACAGACCCCGAATGTCTGGTATGTCACATCGCAGCGGAGGATGCTGAACATAAGCATGAGACAGCGCCCCTAGGTGTGCCCAAGCCCCCTTGTATCTGATTGCCCAACATTTTTTGTGTCTTGCGTGCTTAGGCTCTATTGATTGTTTAGCCAAGCAAATGAGGTTCTACTTTTTAAGATGACTGGAAATAGAAAGGGGTCTGCAATCAGCATGGTAGAGTTTCTAACATTAAAAATGATAACGAAGCACCACAATACCAAGTATTCTCTTTTGGTTTAAAAGTAAGGACTCAGATTCTCACCTGAAATCCACAGCAATTACCAAAAGAGATTAGTATCAAACTTCCTATAAATATGGAGCCTCAAACCTTGTTCTTAACCTTTCAAGACAGAAGAGAAAGCACAATTACAAAGTTGATAATTTAAAGACAAGTAGACGATTAAACAATTCATATTTCAGACATTCCAAAGAGTAACATAAATACACATGTTTCATCTTTAAAAAAGGTACTCAACCAATGGACCACAACACTGAAGGGCAAAGGCGACAGATTAGAGAACATGAGATATGGTCTATATAGACTAAAGACCATTTGACCTTGGTGTATAAATAGTTTTATTATACCACTAAGATTTAATTGGACAAATTCCTAATGAAGCAATATCTCCAAGCCAAGCCACTTCGTTTGCCACAGCGATAACAATTCGTACAAGTGAACCAAACCTCAACAGTATGGTGTTCTTAAGTATATACCATCATTTCTAAAGGGCATAGACAACAGGAGATTAATTTAGGATTCGAGGACGTCCAGTGCCAAGGATAATGGCCCCTTACATACAAATTGGACACATAAGTATATGCACCTAACTTTATGATTGAATTCGGGCCTATATATATTTGTTTAATGGCACAGGAAAATAGGAAATTACCACAGTCTGCATGCATGCTCTGAGTGCTAGAAATTCCTTAGAACACATATTATGTTCAATCTCAGGGACCTTTGCTGCTATGCATCTCCCATAATCTTTTGCCTACAGTAAATAGCGAAACAAGAACAAGCACAACATAAGTAAAGCAAAGACCAGGCAAGGTGGCACTAGATTTTTCGAAAACATGTATTTCTTCATAAAAGCATGCAACCATAGGTGACAATTTCTGTACGCTGTCACTCAAACAGGTAAGTGTAACATGCTTCAATACTTAAAAGCAGCATGTAAATAGCTGACATTTGTCAGGTAGAATGTTTTCCTAATATTCACATTTTTCAGATTGAGCAGCTTAATGGGTTAACATTGCACATATCTATAACAAATAAGGCTGTATTCCCAAGATAAGACACTTGGCCATTGGCCACTGCAATAAGAAATACAGCAACAAGAATTTTGGCTGCACCTACTCTCAGCTGTGCTTGGAATGGCACTGGGTTCTAGCATCAGAACTGAAGGATAATTGGATGCTCAACTGACACCGAAGAGGAATGACAAGGAAACTACTATTATGGCCAAGAACAACTAGCAAACATCTCGGAGCACTCTAGGAGTTTGGGTAGAAAAATCAGTAAATCTACAATGCATTCGCAGCAGGACCAAACAGACTAGACCCCAAAGCCGCATCTCCGCAAATCTACCACCCCCGGAATACCGGACCGCACGAGCAATGAACGGCTAGCCACAAATCACAAGGTCAATCGATCCATGCCCGCACCGACTCGTCGGCACTCCATAAGCCCCAGTAGATTAGTCGCACTAGCACTCCACGCACCACCAGGGTGGAGCACCGAGCAGAACGAAATCACGAGCCGTCGCTAATTAAACAATATACAGCAGGGAGGGGTTCCCGAGAGAGGAGGCGGCACCTGGGACGCGCAGACGGCGAGGATCCGGACCAGCGCGGGGGAGGAGGCTGCCGGCTTCCGCTCCTTCATCCGTGCCCTGCCCGGTACTCAGGCCGCCATGCCCTACGCAGACCACACCAAAGGAGACGCAACCGTGGAAGAGCAGCGAAATTCGAGGGGGTGTTCGCCGACCAGGAGGCAGGAGGTGGGGACTGGAGCCAAAACAGGGAGGTTAGGAGTTGGAGACCGGGGAAGCGCGATCAGGTTTGCTGGTGCGAGCTCGTGCCGGCGGTCGCCGCTCGCCGGTGTACCGGAGACGCATGGGTTGGGGAGGCTGGGCAGGGCTGGCTCGTTTTGTTCGCGCGTGCGGTGCGGTGCGACTGTGCGAGTGCGGTGCGGTACGGTTCGTGACGAGCACCCCGTTCGCTTGTTTGATTTCAGCGAACTCAAACCAGTCAGCCAACAATATTTTTTTCTCACAACAAACTAGCATCAGCCAGTCTAAATCAGCTCAGAAACCAAACAGCGAACAGACCAAAGAAGTACACACGGCAAGCAGATCAGATATGATCTAGACTACATCTCAACAAATGTTCATACCCCTTCACATGATCTACATCTCAACAATGATTTACATGTTCCTAGTGCCCATAAAAACTTGTCTCTGTTCATCGATTAGCCAATGATAACAATGCCTTTCTTGAATTTTATCCTATTTTTTTCTCGATTAAGAATCAGGCCACGAAAGAAACAATTCTTAGAGGGGAATGTGAAGGAGGTCTCTTATCATATCAAGTTGTCAAGCACCAATAGACAAGTTTTTGGTGTCACCGAGCCTTCCACAATTTTTGTGGCATAGTCGAATTGGTCATCCTTCCTTTTTCTACTGTTGATTATGTTATAACAAAAAATAAGTTGTCATTATGTAATGAACATCACCAAAAGTCTATATGTGATGTATTTCAACGTTCCAAGAGCCACCTAAAAGGATCAAGATATCCAAGAGAGGGTGAATTGGACTAATTCTAAATTTCTTTGCAATAATTAAGTCCTATGATTAGCCCAATTAACCCCTTGTGCCTAGAAAGTGTTTCTATTGATCTACCGCATAAAAGTTTAGCAACCTAAGTTCCAATCCTACTCTAGCATAGCAATTCTATTAATGTAAATGACAAGAATTGAATTGCTCAAAGTAAAGTGAGAAGGAGGAACGCGGTGATGTTTTGCCGAGGTATCGGAGAGTCGTCACTCCCCACTAGTCCTTGTTGGAGCACCCGCACAAGGGTGTAGCTCCCCCTTGATCCGCGCAATGATCAAGTGCTCTTTACGGGTTGATTCTTCGACACTCCATCGCGGTGAATCACCCACAACTGCTCACAACTTGAGTTGGGCCATCCACAAGCTCCGTCGGATGATCACCAAGCTCCCAATCACCATCAAGCCATTTAAGTGATGGTGATCACCAAGAGTAACAACCACGAACTCTCACTTGACCACGACAAGCCTAATGAGAAGGGTGAATGCATAATTTGCTACTCTTGATCTCACTAATGAGGACTCTCTTTGGGATTCTCAAACTTAATCACCTCACTAGGACCTTGCTCTTCTTGGCACTCACAAAGGTGTTTCTCAGCTGTTGAAATGAGTAAAAGTACCCCCACACACGAATGGAGGAAGTATTTATAACCATGGCTGAAAAATGAACCGTTATGTGCCTCTACAGGGTGACCGGACGCTCCGGTCATGTTGACCGGCGCTCCGGTCAGTTCTTCCCGAACTCCAGTGTTTAAGTGGTGATCGGATGCTGGACAGCGTCCGGTTAGCACTGATCGGACACGTCCGATCGTGATTTTCCCTCTCTGGAACCTTACTGGAGTCGACCGGACACTGGGACTCAGTGTCCGATCACTTCACCTCTCAACGTCCGATCACTTCCAGACGACTTCACCTTGATCAAATGAATTGACCGGACTATGCGCCAGCGTCCGATCACACTGAAGCCAGCGTCCGATCAGCATTTGACCCTCCATTCACTTTCAACTCTCGATCATACGTGAATGAAGTTTGCTCCAATGGATCTAAGGGCTTTTTAGGAGCTACCTAGTGCTAGGTTTAGCAAGTGTGCACCACACCTAACTCATTAGACTCACCTAGGTCAAGCTACTCATCCATACCCCCTTAATAGTACGACCAAAGGAAAAACAAAGTCCTAAACTACTCTAAGTGTCTTTTCCACTCCAATCGACACTTAGAACTAGTCCATCCTTAACCTTGTCGTGCATCCTTTGAAACCCAAAATAATTTCCATCGTAGGGGTATGACCATCATGATAGCCCAATCGATCTCCATTATCATGACCTAACTTAATTGCCTCTACAAAACATACGTTAGTCACAGTAATCACGTATTGTCATTAATCACCGAAACCCAACTAGGGGCCTAGATGCTTTCAATCTCTCTTTTTTTGGTGATTGATGATAATACCACCTCGAGTATGTGAAAGAGTTGAGATTTTTAACATGCTTGGTTCATATAAGCTTTTGTCAATAAGAACAAAAGAATTAGGCAAGCTTATATGACCTAAGCCAACATGATGTACTCAAAAGATATGAAATAGCATGAGTATAAGTAATAAAGCTTATTTGCATCAGAGTAAAAACGCGGAAGCAAAGCAAATGAGCATATAACACTAGTGATATGACATATAAAAGATTCAAAGTAGAGAGCACACATATCAAATATCACGATCACGTAGATATCACTATCACATAAATATAGTTTGATGCATAAAAGTAAACACATGAATGTATAATATTGTATCACGCATAAAAACCAAATATAATAGAATACTAAGCTCCCCCTAAGTCGCTCTCCCTAAGTCTAACATACTCGATCCCTCTTCTCCTTTGACGTCAAACACCAAAATCTAAGGGTCGGTCGGTGGGGCTACAGCGGATGAGTCGGGTGCTGAGGTACGAGGAGCGAGCTGGAACTATGTGCCATCATCATTGTGGCAGAACCTCCTAAGAAATCGGGCCCACATGCACCTATCGTTGTCTTAACAGACCTCGGATAACGTTCACGAGTTTCCAATAACTCAACAGGTCTATCAGGTGTCCTCGAGAAACCCGAATCATCCATGATTCTCTTTTCAAACAGGATCCCAATCACAGACATTGCAGATTACAACAGTTTATTCAAATATATACATCAGAGTAAAAGATAGCGGAAGTCTTAAAATAACATAGTTTACAAACCAGTTGTTTTCAAACTTACAATACCATAAGTGTCATACAAACATAGTAGCGGGATAATATTACATTAACTTTATTTATCATACAAACTAGTGCCTTGTCCAAAGGCCATTCATCACTCCTTATCATCATTGACTTCAAACACAGACATGCAGCAGGGACCAAAACAAGCCTACGCATGCGACTCACCTGCAACAAGGGTTAACAAACCCTGAGTACAAAAGTACTTAACAAGACTAACCCGACGTAACAGGGGTGTAGACTTTTAGAGATGCAGGGTTTGGGACAAGGTAAGGATGTAATAAAATTCAAAGTCCTTTGCCAAAAGCTTACTATTCTTATCCTATTTTCAAGTTTTACCCCTAAGTCCTTTTAGTTCATTATCTCAAACTAAATGTACTTTTCCCATATTCCAATCCTTCTCATTCAATTCTTTTTGTTATATTTTAGTAATTCACGAGTCCTACATTGCTTTTGTAATGAATCGAGTCTCCATATTCGCGGAGCACCGGTAATTCGAATTGATTCAAGTCCCAGCTGGGGATTCCTTATCACACGACATATGTAGAACTTAATCTTGCATATATCAACCTCGCTACCAGATCCTCCTATACTAAGCCGTCTCCACGCCACCCGAGAGCACAGCACACCTCAAATCTGGCCACATTCCAGCCATGAGGGTACACGCTACTCCCGCCATCTCTCCACTCCCAGTGTGTGGGCATTCGTCTTAGTATCGAATTAGCTGAAGTAGGCTTATCAAAGTATGTGACCAGTACTACAAAGTGTCTCGTTCGAAAGATCCACAATGAGTGGCCTTTAAGCGGCATAGTCGGCAACATTACCCAACATTCAAGATAAGTCACCCGACTAGTCTCTAGTTTATTCTACCTTCTTTCTTTCTTTGGCCAGTATGCCATCTTTGATTGTATCGAAACTTTTACTTTGAAAGCCTACCATAAAGCATACTAAGCAATCTACGCCTTTTTAAAAGAAAACATCTTCAAGGATGGTAAACAATTAACAAGGTAGGCAATGCATCAAGTAGGTAACATTTGAACTTAATCAACTTAATGCAATAAGTAACATAGGTGATAAACTTTTCAAAGCAAACAAGGTAATGGTTTAATGCATAAACCGGGGCTTGCCTTCATTGACGATCTCAGGTTCCGGATCAGTACCACAATTATCGAATCCCGTGACAACCGGGGATTCTTCCAGAACTTGCTCAACTAGAATCATTTCACTCTCGGATTCTACACAAAATGATAACATATGCTTTAACATGATGATGATGTAAACATGATGCTTTCATGGTACATGAAATGTAAAAACACCTCGAATATGACTTTCTGTCACGGTACAGTTGCAAGCCAACAAAACTAACTTGCAATTCTACCGTCAAGAACCACACATGTGACTTGACCAAATGAATCTTGAAACCCTACTAGTCACAAAACATGACCAAAACAAGATTCAACACTATTTAAACACTTAGGGTTTGCTTTTATTTAGTTTTGAATTAATTTGGAAATAAGCCCAAAAATGAACTTGTTCCAAATGACCTCAAAATTTTATGTAAGCTTCCTTATGTCAAATTAGTGTACCAAAACAAATTTCATAATTTTTGGAATTATACAATGGCCTACAAAAATCATGGAAATTGCATTTATTAATTAATGGACTGAATATTTGAACATTAAAAATTTATTCAAATTTCAAGTTTCAAATTTTTAAACCATACTAGAGCATGTACAAAGGCTACACACAAAATTTCAGAATTTTTGGAGCTATGATTATTTTCCTACAAATTTCCAAAGATTCAGCACTATTCAAAATCAGAAAATACCAAAACCTTACTGTTCTTCTCTTCCTCTCTCACTGACAACCCGACCCCACTCGTCAGTGTCACATAACAGGACACGGCGGTGCTGCCATCACTGACCGGCCCAAAACACGCCGACAACGATGCTCCGGCGAGGCAGACTGCACCTAAATGATCTATACCATCCTGCGAATCCATCCCAGCCCTTAGAACGGCAGCAAGCGCACCGGAGAGAGCTCCACGCTGGCCATGGCGGCTCGGGCACGACGGCTCATGGCGTAACCCCGACAACGGTGCAGTAGAGTCTAAAACGAAGTGAGTATCGCATTTAGAAGCTCACCACGATCACGCCGGTGCGTTTGATGAAGACGGAGACGGTCTGGAACAGCCTGGCCACGTCGAGTCGATGGTGGCGGAGCTCCGGCCGGTCTCAGGGAAGAAGACGTTGCGCCGGGCGATTTCGGCCAACCCAAGCAACGTGAGCAAGCCAAAGAGGAGCGCAAGACCGAGGCGATCGTGTTGGCGTAGCTGGGCATGACGAACGCTGCTCGACGGTGGCTACGGCGAGCGGCGGAGCTGACTGGCGACGGAGCAGAGCAGAGGGGAAAAACGGGGACGACGGCGGCGGTTGCTGCTATTTATAGCCGGGAAGGGGACGTTCGGCATCGACAGCGCACGAACGAACTCGCCACGGCACCGGCTGCGTGTCAACGCGCGAGGAAGCGGCGCAATTTGATCGGCGGTGACAACAGCGTGGCGCCGGCGCCAAGCAGAGAGGTGGCGCTCAGCCGATTTTCAATTTTGAAGTATTTACAGAATTGCCACTGTGTTAATTTTGCAAATTACTCACAAATTTTCTAAAGAAGTTGAAAATCTCCCAAAATGAAAGTTGCTCAACTTTTCAAACTCTACAACTTTGCTTCAAGGAACATTTTCAAATTCTGCCTCCATTTTGAAATTTGAATTTGGGGTGCATTTGAGCATTTGAATCATTTCAAAATTACTCCAAATTTTATATGTAAACTTGAAAAACTTTGAATACCAAAGTTGATCCTTATAAAATAATCTTCAACTTTCCTTTTTGTCACAACCCCAAATTCCAAATGGATTTTGAATTAGACAAAAGGGGCAAAAAGGACCTTTATGATTTGAATTTGAATTCAAATTTGATTTGTTTACCTTTTTACTTTAACTTTGATTTTTGACCAGTAACTTGGCCCATTAGGGTTATTTGAGTCAAATGACACATGACCTCACATGATCACATGAAATTTGACCCTTGTGGTCATGATCTTTATTTAGGGTTTTGAATCACATCACATGAAATAACAATATTATGAAATAAAGCTTATTTAGTGAATGCATTCAAAATTTTCTACTTTATGAATGCTTTGCAATGCATATGATGACATGACAAGTTTTAGTGTTAGGTCAAAACACCAGAGGTGTTACAATCATCTAACCCTAAGCTCTGAGCTGTCTGACCCTCTGTAGCTGGAAGCGATGGTGAAGCGATCTAGGTCGGATCAGAGACTGGAGCGGCCATAGACTGTGCAGGTATCACTGAAGCAGACGGCTCTGATGATGCAACAGAAGAAGGGAGCGTCTCTGTAGTCCCGGTAATAGATGCAACTATAGAAGGACCTGGGACATGTAAATATGGTGGAGTAGGCTGTCCTATCAACTCACTGAAAGTCACTCCAAGACTCCTAGAGACTGAGATATCTGGCACTAACAGCGAGGAAGTCTGAGCCGGTGTGAAGCTCATCTGAAGAGGTGTGAATTACGGGGCTAGCACTAGTGAAGCAAACCACTAGGACACCTGCTCTATAGGTGAAGCAAACTGTACTGGTGGTTGTCCCTAACTCTGAAGTCCACTAGGCTATAAAGCTAGAGTCATAGAAGTGGTGGCAGACTGACCTAGCTGGGGCAAAGGCTATGGCGGTGGAACCCCAATAGCTATCACTACATGCTGCATAAATCCAAGGAGCTACTACTACATGAGGAGCTGCTGCTGATGCATGGCCTGCTATTGCTATTGGATCGCCTGCTGCTGTCATTGGAACTCATCCTGCCTAGACTAGAACTATGCAAAAGTAGTGGCGGTCTCCTGTGTCTGGTGAGCCTGATCCTGTCTCATCCGCTCAAGGATGGCAAGTAGAGCGGGGTCGGTCTATGGTGCAGGTGGAGCTGAACTGGAGCTACCGACCTCATGGTCATGTTATCGTGCAGGCATCTGAGGGATATCATGGTAGTCCTCATCTGAGCTATCGCTGGGGTCGCTCTCGACCATCCCCTCCTACTAAGCATCAAGCTGCTCCTCCTCTATAGCTGCTATGCCCCTGATGGTCTCATCCTACTGGGCTGTAGTCTCTGGCACCTCTAGACATCGGTTCGGCTGGCTGGGTGTCCTCACTACACTATGTTGGATCATCTGAGTCATGTTGTATGCAGGGAACTCTATAGTAGCACCACTATACTCTGCCAGCATCTCTGGTGGCCTCACAGTAACTGCCATGTGGATTAGGAATGTAATCCAGTGAGCATATGGTAGCTGCCTGTAACCCCTGAACCCCTCTGCAATAGTGTCCTCCATCTCTAATAGAAGGAGATCCCAAATGTCAAATCATGTCTGCTGCATTGGAGAGTTCAGTAGCCATAGTTGTATGCGAGTCTAGCCCTCACGATACCCCATCCTCGCAAGCAGTGTCCTCCTCATAATAGCATCAAGTCCTCTAGCAGTGGGAGTGAGATCACTGGGTGTCCTGCTCGACCCCTCACCGAAAGGCTCTATGAAGCACTAGCGGACTAGATCTGTAGGGGGCACAAGACCGCTGTGAGGGCGTCTCTAGGAGGTGCTCTCTATCCATAGCAAACCTCATGTAGTCAGACGGGCTGCTCTTGAAGCCTGAGAATCTCTCTGACACTAGTGCTCGTCAGCCTGTAATCTCTGCCTCTGAATGCAAAGTGTATAAATCTGTGTTGCGGGTCAATCTAGAGTGTAGCATAGAACTGATAGACCCAAGATGGAACATATAAGCCTGTTCGTCCAAATAAATCTGTCAGCCCTAGCAGGTAAGGGCGAATATGCTCTCCAACTACTGCTACAATGGTCTCAATGTTGCACACCCTGTAAGATCTGAATACTGCCCCACTATTAATGTATGCATTATAAAAGTCTTCCTGCAGAGGTGTGTAGAAACCCTCTGAAGCACGCTCATCCCGCATTGATGGAAACCACTGCTCAAAGTCCACAAATCTGAGCTGCTGAACCTGCTTGGCCGTGGCGGCCCTCAAATCCAAGTGAGTCACTCGAGGCGAACCCTATTGATGAGGACATGACCTCCATACATATGACCTTGCTTGGAGAACCATATGGAGACCAAGAAGATCAGTGAGGGTGTCCTAACCAAGAAGGAGGCCCAAAGCTCATCTGGTTTGAGTCCCCAAGGTGGAGACCTAGATCAAGTTTGAGTCCGGCTCGGGCTCCAGGACTAGTCTACCTTAAACTGGTCACCCAGGATGCATCCGAACTCTGTTTTCAACAATCCACATATGGCTGGAAAGCTAATTTGATAAGGAAGCCAATCCAAGTTGTTTCACGTCGAAAAACCTTCGGAATCAACAGGAATCGTCGAAATAAGTCAGCATCCAGAATCTGGCAGGGTGCTGCAACACCGTCTTTTGGTCCGTTGGACCGTGTATCGTATTTGGGCCCATTAAGGGGCGCGTCCAGGGGGGTGATGCCCAAGACTCTATAAATAGTAGTCGTCGCTCTCCTTAGGGTTTGGGTTTTGTTTAGTTCTTGATTTCCTCGTGAAACAGACGTCGTTTTGCTGCAACTATCGTCGCCAAGGCCGCTTGCTATGAACCAGGGCCCTAGTTCTTGATCTTGTTCGCCTGTGGCGATTAGTCCTTTCGAATAAAGACTTGAACTCCTTCTTGTTATCATAAGCCTCATATTTATTTGCAATTTCAGATTGCGTTCATCCCATTCTTGCTTGTGTTCTCGATTCGCTTGCAGGAAAGCCTTCTCGGCGAGGTCAATCGCGTTCGCGTGGTTGATAACCAACGGAGCAGTGGTGTAACGGTTGTAGGGGTCCGAATAATTCTTGGTTCGAAGCCTAGATCGTGAATGTCGAGTCTCCACCAATCGACGCTATCATACCTTTCAGAAGATTGGGCCTAGTCTACATCACCTATGGTCTGGGTGATGGACGAGAACCCCTCCGCTGTGTCTCTGACCTCGGAGTGACTAGAGCACGGGTACGACTAGAGCAGCGAAGTTGTGGTTGAGGTGCCTGCTCTATCTCTTCAGCTTGCTCTCCCTCCTGAGTCTGCTCTGCTGGCTATGGCTATTGCTATGACTCCCCCTGAGACTGACTCTCATCAATAGCAACACGTCGTCCTCCCACCATGATAGTCCTAGCTAGACCACCATGACAACGCTCAACCTACTCAAGTGCGACCCTCATAGATGGAGAGAGCTGATCTACAATGACAACACCACTCCGAGCACCTCCTCTCTCTACGCGCTCTACGGCCTCTGCAACTATGGCTGCTCTCGCTGTATCTGCATTAGGGTACTTGCGCTTCTTTGTTGCTAGCTTCTTTGTCGCCTTACCTTTTGCATCTGTAGGCTGGCGAGGTGGGGGCCTTGAATCCTCATCACCGGGACCACCTCTGACATTCTTAACATGAGCCATCTGATGGATCTAAAAAGAATAACTATCACTGATAAAGATCAACAACCAACTGTCACTTCCGAGGTTTGGCCTCGATCTGTACTCGCGAGTTTGGCCTCGAGTTGACTGACAACTGCAAATAGGACCACAATGACACCGACTCGCTACATGATAGAATAGATAGGATATACACATAAATACAATATATCTAAAGATACAAAATCCTAGGAAGCAAGCAATTAGGAACAAAATTGGAAACGAGGGCTTGCTACCTGATGAACCGGCGAACCATAAAGCAGAGGAATGACACATGGGGAACCACCGGGAATCCTAGGGTTAGGGTGTGCTGGTCGGCATGGATTAGCCATGGAGATCCAAAGTGGGCACTAGAGATGCTTGTGAAGGCGACAGGGATTCCGGCGAGGCACTGGTGGTGGCGCTGGCGATGCAGGCGGCGCTAGGGCACGAGCTCGGCGATGTCTGGCATGGTGGCGGTGCTAGAGCAGAGCACGACGGTGCATGATTTCTGTGGGCGACAGCAGGCAGTGCTAGGGCACGACGGCGTGGACTGGAGGCGGCGTTGGGAGCAGTGGCGCGGGTGAGCATGGAGGCGGTGTGAGGGCATGGGACGAGCGAGCTGTGGCGTCATGGGACGGCGGCGCTAGAGCATGGGCGCGACGGTGCGGGACAGCGGCGCTGTGGGTGGTGAGTAAGACGGCGCGGATGCGATGTGGTGGCTCGGCAATGTCAGGGCCGGTGAGGGTGCAACCTTAGGTCAAACGGTGTGGCAATATATGAGGGTGCCCCGATGAGACAGCAAAGGAAACGAAGAAAGAGTCCTAAAATCACATGTTTCCTATTGACCGGATGCTCTGGTGGTAGCGACCGAACGCTGCCACCCAGTGTCCGGTTGATTCCAAAGAGGTCAAAAAACCCTAGAATCATGACCAGATGCGTCCGGTGAACCTCGACCGGACACAGCCAGAGTCTGGTGCAAGCAGTCTCCTTCATCTTTGATCAATCGGACGCTGGATCGCCATCTGACTGGATGCTAGGAAGGCACTATTTCAGCGTCCGGTCACTCCTTCTCAGCAGTAGTTCACCTCCTATGAACTGACCGAACGCTAGACTTTAGAGTCCGGTGCAGTGTCCAGTCACTCTTTTTCTAGCAAATCTTCAAAGTCCTTCGTGCTACCTATTCCCAATCAAGTCCCAACTTCAATAAGATCCAAATAAACACCAATTAGGACTGATATGAGTGACCTCTCTCAAACCCTCAAAATTTTCAAAATATTTTGCCTTAGGCTATAATTCTTTTTAAGAAAATAGGCAATAAGAGAGCAATTGAAGATAAACGACAAAGCAACATTCATGCATATGCAATGCAATACTTGAAAGTAAATCTAGTTGCTTGTCAAGTTCGATCCAATGTTAAGCTTCTTCACACGCTTTTCGGTGGTTATCTTAACCATGTTAGACAAGCCCTATATGCATTACCATAAAGAGTAAACATGTTGTATATTACAATGTAATGCAAGGGATAACACAAGCTCATTTTTTAGTGAAGTTACTAAAATCAAGAACATTGAGCTCATTCCGCAATCGACAGAAAGTCGCCTCATCTAACGGTTTAGTGAAGATATCTGCCAATTGATCCTTGGTCCTTACACCTTCTAATGAAATATCATTCTTTGCAACATGATCTTTAAGAAAGTAATGGCAGATATCTATGTGCTTGGTGCGAGAGTGTTGAACCAGATTATTTGCAAGTTTTACCACACTTTCATTGTCGCACAAAAGAGGTACTTTTTCTAGAACTACACTATAGTCTAGCAAAGTTTATTTCATGTAAAGAATTTGTGCACAACAAGCACCCGCGGCAATGTATTCCGCTTCGGCGGTGGATAAAGCCACGCTATTTTGTTTCTTGGAGGACCAAGACATAAGTGATCTACCAAGAAAATGGCACCCTCCGGATGTGCTTTTTCTATCCACTTTGCAACCGGCATAATCCGAATTGGAATAGCCAACTAATTCAAATATAGCTCCTTTGGGATACCAAAGGCCAATGCTTGGTGTGTGCTTAAGATACCTAAGGATTTTTTTAACGGCAATCAAATGAGTTTCCTTAGGATTAGCTTGAAATCTAGCACACATACATACACTAAACATGATGTCAGGCCTAGATGCGGTTAAATATAACAAGCTACCAATCATAGAGCGGTAGAGAGTTTGATCAACCGTGTTACCTCCCTCATCTAGGTCGAGATGTCCATTAGTTGGCATTGGTGTCTTGATTGGCTTACATTCATCCATCTTGAATCTCTTGAGAAGATCATTTGTATATTTCTCTTGAGAGATGAAAATCCCTTTTCTCATTTGCTTGACATGAAAACCAAGAAAGAATGTAAGCTCTCCAATCATTGACATCTCGAACTTCTTCGACATGAATTCACCAAACTCTTTGCAAGAATCTTCACTTGATGATCCAAAGATGATATCATCAACATACACTTGACAAATGAAGATATGCCTATCAAGCTTCTTGGTGAATAGTGTGGTGTCGACCTTCCCAATGGTGAAGCCCTTCTCAACGAGGAAGTCTCGAATGCGCTCATACCAAGCTCTTGGGGCTTGCTTAAGCCCATATAACGCCTTGGACAACCTATAAACATGATTAGGATATCTAGGGTCTTCAAACCCAGGAGGTTGATCAACATAGACTAGTTCATTAATAAAGTCATTTAAAAATGCACTTTTCATATCCATTTGATATAGTTTCATGTCATGATGTGATGCATATGCAAGGAGGATACGAATGGCTTCTAGTCTTGCAACCGGTGCAAAGGTCTCACCAAAATCCAAGCCTTCAACTTGAGAGAACCCCTTTGCAACTAGTCTTGCTTTGTTCCTTACAACTACACTTGATCATCTTGCTTGTTGCGGAACACCCACTTTGTTCCAATGACTCTTGCACCTTTTGGCCGCTCTTCAAGAGTCCAAACTTCATTGCGGGTGAAGTTGTTCAACTCTTCATGCATAGCATTTATCCAATTTGGATCTTGAAGAGCTTCTTCTACCTTAGTAGGCTCAAAACAAGAGACAAAAGAGTGATGTGCAATAAATAAAGCAAGTTTTTGTAAGCAAGTCATTACACCCTTTGATGGACTCCCTATGATGAGATCTTGTGGATGATCTTGTAGTAGAGGCGTGTTTCTTCTATTGACCACTTGAGGAGGAGGTTGTGGAGCATCAACATCTTGTGCTTGTACCACCATTTGATCATGGGAGACATCAGTGTCTTCATTTTCTACTCTCCCATCTTTATCACCATCTTGTGGCACATTTGATGAAAAAAGTGGATCAATCACTTGTACATCATCTTCATCATCTTTAGGCTTGATGTCTCCAACCGAAATGTTCTTCATAGCCTCCCTCAATGGTTCATCACCTACATCATCAAGATTCTCATGTGCTCCATGGGAGCCGTTAGATTCATCAAACTCCACATCATATGTTTCTTCAACCAAGCCAGTGGCCTGATTAAATACTCTATATACTTTGGACTTTGATGAGTAACCAACAAGAAAACCAATATCACAACATCTTTGAAACTTCCCTAGGTGTTGCCGCTTCTTGTAGATGTAGCATTTGCAACCAAACACCCTAAAGAAAGAGATGTTCGACTTTTTCCCATTGAGTAACTCATAAGGTGTCTTGCCAAGGAACTTTTGAAGGAATAGGCGGTTAGATGCATAGCATGCTGTGTTGATAGCTTCTGCCCATAGAGCTTCGGGGGTGTTGTACTCATCTAGCATTGTTCTTGCAAGAGTGATCAATGTCTGGTTCTTTCTCTCAACTACACCATTTTGTTGAGGAGTATATGTTGCGGAGACCTCATGCTTGATCCCAACTTCATCACAATAGGCTTCTATGTTTGTGTTGTCAAATTCTTTGCTGTTGTCACTTCTAATCTTCTTGAGCTTCACTTCAAATTCATTTTGTGCTCTCTTGGCAAACTTCTTGAAGAAAGATGCAACTTCAGATTTGTCATGAAGGAAGAATATCCATGTGTATCTTGAATAGTCATCAACAATCATAAGACAATAAAGATTTCCTCCCAAACTCTTGTATGTTGTTGGTCCAAATAAGTCCATGTGAAGGAGTTCTAGCACTCTTGTGGTTGACATGAAAGCTTTTGTTGGATGAGTATTTGCAACTTGCTTGCCGGCTTGACATGCACTACAAAGCTTGTCCTTCTCAAATTTCACATCCTTCAACCCTCTCACCAAATCATTCTTCATTAGCTTCTTGAGTGAGCTCATCCCAATATGGGCAAGTCTTCTATGCCATAGCTACCCAAGTGTTATTTTGGTGAATAGGCATGTCTTCAAGTTAGCATCTTCGGAGGTGAAATCCACTAAATATAGGTTGTTATATCTAAATCCTTTGAATATCACTTGATCATCATCCTTCTTAGATACAACAACTTCCTTCTCGGTGAACTAGCATTGGAAGCCAAGATCACACAATTGTCCAACGGATAGCAAGTTGAAGCTCAATGAAGCAACATAGAGCACATTTGAGATAGAATGATTATTTGATATTGCCACTTTGCCCAATCCTGTAACCTTGCCCTTTGAATTATCTCCAAATTTGATTCTTTCTTGTCCATCTACTTCATCTAGTGAGGTGAACATACGAGGATCATCGGTCATATGTTGTGTGCGACCACTATCAATAACTCAATGACTTCCACCGGTCTTGTAGTTCACCTACACACAAGAGATCAAGCTTTAGGAACCCAAACTTGTTGAGGGCCCTTCACCTTCTCAACAAGTGACTTTGCAACCCAAATTTTCTTAGGCCTATTCTTGTTTAGAGGTCCTAAGAACATGACTTTCATCTTTCCACTAGAATCCTTTCTAAGCATGTAATGAGCATTGAATGCAAAAGGTCTAGCATGCTTGGGCAAGGGTTGTGGTGGTGGAGTTTGGCACTCATGGGCAAAGTGGCCTTCTTGTCTACACTCAAAACACTTCTTTGGCTTTGGTTTTGTTGTTGTTGAGCTTGAGCCTTCTTCTCTTTGTTTGCCATGTACCCAATGCCACTTCTATCCATCTTCATGATGGTGTTCATTAGTAGCTCACTTTGAAGATGCTTGCCTCTTGTGAACTTGCTCAATCCAATCTTGAGATGCTCTTTCTCCAACTTGAGCTTCTTGTTCTCTTTCTTGAGAGCATCATTATTTTTCTCTTGCTTGAGCTTCCTGTTCTCAAGAATGAAGTCACCATCATGATCACTAGTTTCAAGCACTATGGTGTTGGTGGTCTTGAGCTCTTCAAGATCTTTCTTGAGCTTCTCATTGTCATTCTTGAGCTTGACAAACTCATCATAATCATTGGCCTCAACCACTTGCTTGCCCTTGCTACTAGAACTTTGCTCAATGCTCTCAATGATCAAATCATCACATGATGTAGCTATATCAATCTTAACAACATTGTTAGTAGCATCATGTGGCTTATTGGATAAAAATTCTTGAGTAATGACAAGATTATCATGATTAATCTTAAGAGTAGTATATTCTTCTTTTAGCTTATTGTGGCTAGTGATGAGCTCATTGTGTATCCTCTCAAGTTTATCATGTTTATCTTTAAGCTCTTTCTTAGAAGATTTGAGCTCCTTGAGCTTGGATGATATGGCATCATTTTTTTCTCTAAGCTCAACACTAGCCTTTTTGACTACATCACATTTAGCTAAAAGAGAATCATTCTTAGCTTCTAGCTTGTCATTCTTAGCTCTAGTCTTTCTAATGATTCTAGTATATTTGTTTAGCAATTTGACAAGTTTATCATATGAAGGTGATTCAAATTCATCATCATCACTATCACTATCACAATCATCATTGTTAGCATGATCATCACTACTACTATCATCATCATTTGATACCTTTCGTTCACCCTTGGCTATAAGGCATAGGTGTGTAGAGGATGATAGCGGTGGTGTTGGTGAAGATGATGAGGAGTCAATCACAATGGTGGCCACCTTCTCATTATCACTATCATCATCGGATGAGCAACTTGATGAATTAATGTCCATGAGCCAATCACCGACGATGTATGCCTTTCCACTCTTCTTCTTCTTGCCATCTCTCTTCTTGTATGGCTTGTTCTTCTTCTTCTCATCTTCTTCTTCATTGCTTGAGTCATCTTTCTTGCCCTTATACTTGTTCTTATACTTATCTTTCTTGGGCTTTGTGCATTGATGTGCTAGATGACCAAGTCCTCCACAATTGTAGCAATCCATCTCTGAGATTGGCTTCCTTCTAGAGCTTGTGAAGAACTTCTTCTTCTTGCCATTGAACTTGATGCCACTCTTGTTGAGCTTCTTTAACATCTTGGTAGTTCTTTTCACCATGAGAGCAAGGCTTTCATCATTAATTTCATCATCACTTGAGCTCTCATACTCAAGCCTTGCTTTGCCCTTCTCTTGGCTAACTTTGAATGCTAAATCTTTTTCTTTCTTCTTTGTAGAGGATGATCCATCTTGAGGTGTGATGTGCATGTACATCTCATGAGCATTGATCTTTCCCAAGATTTGTGTTGGTGTAGCGGTAGAAAGATCACCTTGATGAAGCACGGTCACAATATGCCCATATTTGTCAATGGGGAGGACACTCAAGATCTTTCTTACAACATCAGATGGTTGCATTTGAGTGAGTCCAAGCCCATTGACTTTCTCTACAAGAACATTCAAGCGTGAATACATTTCATTAGCACATTCTTTAGGAAGCATCTCAAAAGAGTTAAGCTTTTTCATGACAAGATGATAGCATTCCTCACGCTCACTCTTTGTTCCCTCATGAAGCGCACAAACGTCTGACCATAGTGCATGGGCATCTTTGTGGTTCCTCACCCGGTTGAACACATCTTTGTAAAGGCCTCTAAAGATGGTGTTTCGAGCCTTTGCATTCCATTTTTCATAATTCACCTCACCGCCTTGTAGGTGTGTAGCATCCTGAGGTTTTGGAAAGCCTTATGAGGCGGCTCTAAGTATTCCAACATCTAGAACTTCTAGATACGCCTCCATGCGGATTTTCCAATATGGAAAATCATCCCCCTCAAAGATAGGAGGAGGTCCATCCCCGTGAGACATCTTTCTCTAGGTGGTTAAGCCTAAATACGTGAGCACGAGGCTCCGATACCAATTGAAAGGATCAAGATGCCCAAGAGGGGGGGGGGTGAATTGGGCTAATTCTAAATTTCTTTGCAATAATTAAGTCCTATGATTAGCCCAATTAACCCTTGTGCCTAGAAAGTGTTTCTATTGATCTACCACACAAAAGTTTAGCAACCTAAGTTCTGATCCTACTCTAGTATGACAATTCTTTGAATGTAAATGACAAGAATTGAATTGCTCAAAGTAAATGCTCAAAGTAAAGTGAGAAGGAGGAATACGGTGATGTTTTGCTGAGGTATCAGAGAGTTGCCACTCCCCACAAGTCCTTGTTGGAGCACCCGTGCAAGGGTGTAGCTCCCCCTTGATCCACGCAAGGATCAAGTGCTCTCTATGGGTTGATTCTTCGACACTCCATCATGGTTAATCACCCACAACCGCTCACAACTTGAGTTGGGTCATCCACAAGCTCTGTTGGATGATCACCAAGCTCCCAATCACCACCAAGTCATCTAGGTGATGGCTATCACCAAGAGTAACAAGCACGAACTCTCACTTGACCACGACAAGCCTAATGAGAAGGTGGATGCACACTTTGCTACTCTTGATCTCACTAATGAGGACTCTCTTTGGGATTCTCAAATCTCAATCACCTCACTAGGACCTTGCTCTTCTTGGCACTCATAAAGGTGTTTCTCAGCTGTTGGAATGTGCAAAAGTACCCCCACACAAGAATGGAGGAAGTATTTATAACCATGGCTGAAAAACAAACCGTTATGTGCCTCTGCGGGGTGACCGGACACTCCGGTCATGTTGACCGGACGCTCTGGTCAGTTCTCCCCGAACTCTAGTGTTTAAGTGGTGACTGGATGCTGGACAACATCAGGTCAGCACTGACCGGACATGTCTGGTCATGATTTTCCCTCTCTAGAACCTTACTGGAGTCGATTGGACACTTGGACTTAGCGTCCGGTCACTTCACCTCTCAGCGTCCGGTCACTTCCAGACGACTTCACCTTGATCAAATGAACGGACCGGACTCTGCGCCAGCATCTGGTAAGCATTTGACCCTCCATTCACTTCCAACTCTCGATCATACATGAATGAAGTTTGCTCCAATGGATCTAAGGGTTTTTTAGGAGCTACCTAGTGCTAGGTTTAGCAAGTGTGCACCACACCTAACCCACTAGACGCACCTAGGTCAAGCTACCCATCCATACCCCCTTAATAGTATGGCCAAAGGAAAAACAAAGTCCTAAACTACTCTAAGTGTCTCTTCCACTCCAATCGACACTTAGAACTAGTCCATCCTTAACCTTGTCGTCCATCCTTTGGAAACTGAAAGGATTTCCATCGTAGGGGTATGACCACCATGATAGCCCAATCGATCTCCATTACCGTGACCTAACTTAATTGCCTCTACAAAACACACGTTAGTCACAGTAATCATGTATTGTCATTAATCATCGAAACCCAACTAGGGGCCTAGATGCTTTCACCACCAACTACCATACTCGAGTTCTATTAGTGCAATTTCATCTTCTCTTGAACTTGTGCACTTCGACGTATGGGGCCATGCACCTAACTCAATTGGTAGATACAAGTATCATGTGAGCATTATTGATGATTACAGCAAAAATACATGGCTCTATTGAATAAAAATATGATGTCCTCCAAGTTTTCCAAAATTTCCAAAGTCTTGTTGAACGTAAGTTCAATAAAAAGATTCTCCATATGCATATTGATTGGGGTGCGAGTATGAGAAACTCAATTTGTTCTTTCAGCAAATTGGAATCTCACATCATGTATCACGTCCCCATGCTCATCGGCAAGATGGTGTAGCAGAACGAAAACATCAACATATTACTGAGGTTTGGTTTGGCCCTCAGCCAAGGCATCTATGCCTCTCAAGTTTTAGGATGAAGCCTGCTTCTTAACCTCCACATATCTTATAAACATCCTACCCACTAAAGTCCTTGATATGCAATCTCTTGTAGAGCGCCTTCACAACACCAAACCACATTATTCATATCTTCATACTTTTGGTTATGCATGCTGGCCAAACTTGCAACTCTATAGTTCCCACAAATTAGTGTTTCGATCTACTCAATATGTTTTTCTTGGCTATAGCTGTTTACACCAGAATTTGGAAGAAGAATCTCAAAAGCTCGAGCGCTCCCAAGATCATGTCAGCAAGGGATCAATTGCGTGCAGATCGAAACCAGCTGATTCGGATGCAACACTAGAATCGGCTTTCTTCAGATAGCGTAGATAACTACAGAAGCTATGATTGGCGCTGGGACGAGACATGCTGGACTCTACAAAAAGGGAAAGATTAGAGTCCAAGTTATCTTAAATTAGGAATGTTTTCAATATACCAAAGATTGTATTGAGTCATACTCAAGTAAGGTTCGTGTTTAGACTCTGAGTATAAATATCAAATCCCGGCTATTGTAAAGGCATCAACCAATCAAATACAAAGTCAATTACTTTTTTTGGCTCCGGCCACCCCTTAGGAGTAGGAGTAGGGTAGATCTCAGCGAGTTCTTCAGCAAGTATGGCTGCATCGATCCGGTCGACCTCCACTGCTTGTTTGTAAGTACCGTCATGGTTTATACCTCTGTTTGTATGGCTGCATCGATCCGATCGACCCCCACTATGACTCTGGTATAGGCTAGTTATCAACTCTTGTCCAATTCAAGTATGGCCTGTGTGATTCTGCCTCACACCCCACTGCTTGAATTAGATCAAGGTCAAGTTATTGGCTCTACCTTAGCATGTTAGTCTTTGGTAGATTCATTAAGTTACTGATATTGCTTATTGCTTTCATTATTTATCTAATTACAACAATATCATTCTGCCTGATTGAGATTGATCTGGATCGGCCTTACATCTTGTTTAACTCATCGTTTGCTAATTTAAAACTGATCTAATCTATATCTTAATCGATGCGTTATGTTTTTATTGGCTGTTTTGTGTCAATCTTAATCGAGCATAGCGTGCGGTTAAGGCATGTCCAATCTTGAGTAGATCTATTAGCTAATAAAAACCGTTCTATGGCCCGTCATCATGGCCTGTGGGATTCTGCCTCTCACCCCACTGTTGGCACCGTGGAGTGGGGATCGTTAGTTGGTAGACCCGTTCCTGAGAAGGCATGACCTTAACTGTGCGCTATGCCTAAATCGGCTGTTTAGCCGATATCGAATGCTTTCACAAACAGTTCGCATTACAAGATCGTTGAAGTAGAGATAAGTTGAAAGATGTGTTAGCCCCATGATCTTGTTATTGTATTATGGCCTTTATGATTCTGCCTCATGCTCCACTAATATTAGTAATGAGTTAGGGTCATCGAGTCTATTGTTGTTTCTACGGCCTGCATGATTCTGTCTCTTGCCCCACTGGTCATGACGATAGATGAGATCTAACATGTTCATTAGATTTATCTTTATTGAGTGGTCAAGTGATGTTGAATTATTTCTTTATATAAAAAGGAGTTCGGTTACTTATAATCATTGACTCAGTACAAACCGATCACCGCTGATACCCTATTGCCATTGATTAATATTTGCTTAAATAACATTTATCTTGAATGATAACCGATTCTTCTTATACACCCCCATGAGCTTTAACCGATTCATTCTTGTAAATATGCTGGGATCGACTATTTAGTCGATCTCCTCTCATATCGGCTCTTAGAGCCGCACATTCGGGACTGTCTGGCAACACTGGCACATTCCACCCTTAATTACTGATGAGCTTTCTCTCCTTGTCAATTGTAGGGTCAAATTGACTGGCACGTCTTGGGAGGATTGCGCAGGATTGACCACCCTTGTGCTGAAGCTAGGCGGATCTGCTCCATCGAGTGGACCCTTTTGGCTTGCTGCGTGTGTCCTCGGCACAAAGACGAAAATTTTGTGTCGACACATGTTTCTGGCACGCCCGGTGGGACACCACAATCGTCATGATGGTTCACAACAATGACAACATTCTTATGGTACATTATGAAGACCTACCTGATGAAGATAAGGATACCATCAACAAAGCTATAGAAGAATTTCAGAAGAAGTGTTTAAAATCCTACACCAAAACGCGTGACAGCACAATTATTCAGAAATTTCCACTACCAAGAGTTCTACTACACGGGCAGACAGATACGGTCGAAGCTGAAGGCTGGCGTTTCTTTATGGAAGCCATAGACAAGTCTGTTCGTGATGCTATATCAAGCTGCAATGAAGCTTTCGTTGATGCATTTCACAACGCCATGAAAGAGGCGCATGGAATTCTAGTTGGTCAGGTTGGATTGACTTGTCATAATATTCCAGATCCATCAACTCAAGGGACTAATCAAGTTGGTACCAGCCATCAAGAAGCATCACCAGCTGGTAATGGTGACGTCCGAACACTTCAAGGTTCATCTGAACAAACTTTAGGTACTACTACAAATCAGATATAGTACAATCCTAGACCGTCAATATAACATGTGCAATAGCCGGCGGGGCAAAGTCAAAACCAGATGATCAATTTTGGCACATCAGGCCACATACCATCATCAGCTTAGAAGATAGCACCATTAGTTCAAAGGATCCGTAGAGATATAGATCCTTATGTCTATAATCAAAGACTTCAAGCAGCAAGCCAGCAAAGGACCCAACAGATTAAGATTCCACAAGGCTATCACTATGGCATGGATTATAACACCCTCCACATGATACCAAATCTAGGATATCAGGGCACTCAGGATTTCAATCCACAGATGGCTCAGCAAGTACCGAGAAATCCAAATCCATAAGCTGACAAGTTGCTACTCAAGGTGACCAAGAAGATGAAGAATCAGTTCGGTCTGAAGCCAAAAGGAATGACTTTTTCATACAAACGCCCATATCTAGAATGGTATGATTTGGTCGCTCTTCCTACAAATTACAGACTCCCAGAATTCGCCAAGTTCACTAGTCAAGACGGTACAAGCACAATAGAACATGTCAGTTGGTATCTTACACAATTGGGCAAAGCATCAGTTGAGGATGCCCATCGAGTTCGTTTCTTCTCCTTGTCCCTGTCACAGCCGGCCTTCACTTGGTTCTCGTCACTACCAGTCAAGTCCATTGCCAATTAAGCTAACCTAGAGAAGAAATTTCATACATATTTTTACACTGGGACTAGAGAGAAGAAAACAACTAATTTGACAACCATGAGACAGAGGACTAATGAATCGAGCACTGAGTTTCTTCAGAGATTCCGAGAGACTAAGAATTTGTGTTTCTCATTGAGCTTGGTCGATGATCAGCTAGCTGCTCTAGCCGTCCAAGGAATGCTGCCAATGTGGAAAGAAAAGCTACTAGGACAAGAGTTTGACAACTTGGGACACTTGGCTCAATGGGTGGTAGCGCTCAATAGCCAATTCTAGAGTATGCGTAGAGATACCCGATTCCAGAAGAGCACCACAGTAGCCGAAGCTTATGATCCATACTCAATTGAAGATGGCTATGAAGATGAAGAAGAGGAGGTTGCTGCAGCTGAATGGAATTGGGGCAAGAAGACAGTAATGATGCCAAATCCTTGGGGAAGAGGAGTCGTGGAGAGCTATGACTTTGATATCACAAAATCGGACAAGCTCTTTGACTTCTTACTTGAGAAAGGCCAGATCAAATTGTCGAACAATCATGTTATGTTACCCCCTGAACAGTTGAAGAATAAGAAGTTCTGCAAGTTCCATAATGCTACTTCTCATTCCACTAATGAGTGCAGAATTTTCTGGCAGCATATACAGAGGGCTATTCAGCAAGGGAGACTCAAGTTCGATACACCTCGGAAGATGAAAGTTGATGATAATCCTTTCCCAGGAGATCAAAATATGGTTGATGTTGGGATATTCAAAGGAAAAACTAAGGTCCTAACATCAGCCAAATCAGGAAAAGATGGAACAGTCGATCTCAAGATGCAAATATCGGCTGATGAATACAAAGAGATTAAAAAACGTCATGATTAGTAGAAGAGCCGATATGAGCAGGGGGGAACGTCGAAGGATGGAGCGATGAGGCCGCGAGTCACATCTCAGATCCTATTGAATAAGTGGTGGCGGCAGAAGGAAAAAGATCATCAGCAATGGTTAGAGGATCAAGAATACCAGCATCAACTGGAAGAAGAAAGGTATGAAAGGAAGAAAGCTGAATCACACTAGAATTGTCCTTTCTTTAGATACTGCTGGAACGAAGGTTTGAAATTGCCTACCAGACATGACTGTCCGGAATGCAGTAATCAATATTGGGAGTTTAGGCAATCTCAAATCAACCGCCAGTCTATCTATGCCCAGAATGCATATCATAATAACATGGATCGACGCTTAAAAAATAAAAGTATTCATGATCGGTTGGGATAGAGAGTTGTTGACCAAGACTAGGCTGATCATGAAGAAGGAAACAACCAGAGGGAACATGTTTGGCAGGAAGGCCAATGGTGCCCCGAAGGTTTAACAAGAAGCCAGAAGAGAAGAGTGCAACGCCTAAGGAATAAGGAGATGGAATAGGCTCAGCCATCCGGTAAAACTCAAGTGTGGCGTACCAAGCAAATAGCTGATAAGAAACAACCATCGGCTAATATCCAAATGGATTTTCTGTTGCCATTAGAATTCAGAGCTCCGGCGGATCAGGAAGTTTACTCAGACTTCGATGAATCAGAGTATGAAGAGATGGTTGCCGAGTTGATGGTTACACACCAAGCGATATTTGATAAGCCAATCAAACATCGACACTTGAAGGCTTTATACATGAAATGTTTTGTTGATGGGAAGCCGATGAACAAAATGTTAGTGGACGGAGGTGCTTCTATCAATCTTATGCCTTACACTACTTTTCGTAAGCTTGGCAAGGGACCAGGAGATTTGCTTGAGACCGACATGATGCTTAGATACTTCAGAGGGAATACATCTAAGACCCGGGGGGCAGTAAACGTTGAGTTAACAATCGGGAGTAAAACTCTGCTCACCACGTTCTTTGTCATCGATGGAAAAGGCTCATATAGTTTACTCCTCGGTCGTGACTGGATTCAAGCAAACTATTGCATGCCATCAACCATGCATCAATGTTTTATTCAATGGCATGGGGATGATGTCGAGGTGGTTCGCGCTGATGAGTCTGTGAGCATCGCAACAGCCGATCCAGTGTTTTGGGAATTAGGAGATTTCGAATGCCTTTCTGGCAAAACATGGGAAGGAGGCTTCATCAAGATTAACAATGAAGGCCAACAGCCAGTTCAAGCAATCAGCTCTGAAAGTTTGTTTTAATCTATAATCGTGGCGTCGCATCAGCCATTGAGTTAAGGAAAAATAAACAGTGAGTATTGGAAATGGGTTTAGGCTGATGTAGGTGAATGCTGAATTAAAGTGTAAGTGCGATTCAGAGTTGATGGATTTCTTAAGAGAAGCTCTGTTTTGCTTAATAGGATGCTTGACTTGGATTGATCGATTGTTTGATCTTTGGAATGAAAAATGCATGAAGAGATGTTATTCTGACATCTGAATTTTATAGCTGATTCGTTCTCGGCTCCAATAGCCGATACCAGGAGTATCACCTCTAGTTCAAAAAGTGAAAATCTTCAAAGACAGCGAAAGCCGATACGATATGTATCGCCTATAAAGCAAAAACAAAAAGAAACATTCACAGTCATGCACGAGGACATTGCAATGAAGCACATTTATGAAAGAGAAGTCTTTGTTCATTGGTTCCCCTAAGTACAAACTAATCAAAGACCTTGTTCACCACATCCTAAGCAGATGTGATGTCCACTATGGCCTCTGCTGCCATGGTGAATTCTTCAAGTAGGTCCTCATGCTCCTCAGGGCTGTCGCCTACTGGGAAACCAGTCTCCATGGCGTGGAGCTCGTACCCCATCTGAACCTACACCGCAGTCAGCGCCACTGATGCACCGTGGCGAACACCGTGGAGGGCGATTTCCTAAACACGGGCTAGGATGTCTTGAAGACGAGTGTCGACAGAGGAACCTCGAGCATTGACGGCGTCCATGGCCGCGCTCGCCGCCAGTTGGAGAGACTCCAACTGCGCCGTTAGGGCTGGTGATCATAGAAGAAGAAGAGCCATCAAGATAAAAACAACCGAGATCAAAATAAAGACGTTCTTGAGGCTCATCGTATCTGCCACAGTGGCATCCAATTCAGTTAGCCATGCTCGAACAGCGTTAGCCTCTTCCACGGCTGCATGAAGAGCATCCTAGGAAACCCTGAGGCGGATCTCTAGTTGGTTGGTCTCCTAGGTCGCCTTAGAGTAATGGTTCTGGGCCATCCTCCACTCATGAAGGTAGCGCCGAGCATCGTCACCATTGTAGGAATCAGAGGAGTCCGACGACGAGGCCAGCATAGAAGATGCAGCGTCAGAAGGCCCACTGGCCCTAGGAAGGGGACAGAGACTATCATTCATAACAAACCTATAGGCAAGTCAGAACTGTTCATCATCATAAATAAGAAATGTCAATCTCACCTCATGCGCCGAAGATGCTGGTTCATCGGCATATTCTCTTCTGGGATTTCCTCCACCGCACGTTTGCCTTGGTGGTCTTCATTGGCCATGAAGAGTGGTTGGATCTACGAAAGGGAGAGAGAAAGGGAGAAGAAAGAACCGCTACAGGGTTTTCAGCGGGCGGAGAAGAGTAAAGGAATAGTTATGGATGGAGATGTGTTCGAGGTAGAAGCCATTGGCTGGTATTTGAAGACATAAAGCGAAGGGATGGATGCCTTGAAATGCGCAAAAGGAAACCATAATTAATAGGAGGTGAAGCGCCACTTCACCAATGTTGAAGAGAATACAACATCAGATGACCGAGGATAGAAGATCAAAGGGCTCTTTTAAATGAAAGACGTGTTTCTAGACTTAATTAAATTAAGATCAGGAGTCTGGGATTGGCTGTATCGAATCGGCTCTTTGGCCGAAACAAAAATGCAATTGAACAACAAGGAATACGGTCGATTCTACACAAGCTGATGATCTCGAGGCTGATTTAGATAGCTCAACCTATTCTGATCTTAACCAGTAGTTCCCGTTTCTCTTGTTGGATGACATTAGGTATCTTAGCCAGACTGGACTTGTGACAATCAATGGCAGTAAGATTCTAGAAAAGACCTGGCATGGACTATGTTTGAGAGCCAAGAGCAGAGGAGCCGAATGATTTACCAACCGAAGACTACAAGAATTTTGTAATGGACAACTCGAAAGATTTGAATTACTTTCAGTTATGCGCTCTCAAAAACTTTGAAGCTGATAAACTAAGGATTGAGGGCCAAAATTAAGCAATTTTCTGAAGGAGACTTAGTCTAGAAAATAAAATCGCCGATCGAGTCAGGGGGCAGTAGATTTGGCGAAAAAGTCACCCAACTGGGAAGGACCTTATCGGATCAAATGTTATGCACCTAGTAATACTTGTATTCCGAAGATACTGAGAAGGGAAAGGAAATTCGGCAGAGCAATCAAATGGGAAATATTTAAAGGAATATTACCCTAGCATTTGGATTGACACTTAACAACTGATTTGCTCGGCCATCAGTCTTAACAGCCAATACCGGAAGGGTATCGTTGCTAGTGAGAGGGTAAACCCAAAGGGGTGAAAGCTGGTACAATGCGTATCGATTATGCCAACAGAGTGATGCGTACAAAATGAAGCGCGAAACAAAGGGAAATCACTCAAAGCAAGAAAGTTGTTTGCTAAACGCCAACTATTACAAGCTACAGGCTAGAAAATACTTTGCCTACTATATCATTGGCCAGGGTATTGAAAGCTATAGAGTTGGTGGCGCTCATAAAATCCTCAACCAAGTGCTCGTGCTCCCCAGGGTACGTTGCGTCTAGAAAACCATGGGGAAGAAGCCGAAGATTATGACCTGAACAGGCTTGTGCAGCAGCCAACGTCGTGGCGGCTCCATAACAAACTCCATGAAGGGCGATCTGCCTATCACGATTCGGGATGTCATGCAGGCAAACCACCGAAATGGCGCCCCTAGCATTGACGAATCCCGCTGCATGATCCGTGGCTGATCGAAGACTCTCCAACTGAGTGGTTAAATCTAAAACATTCAAGGAAAGAGTAATTAGAAGTCTTGAGGATGAAATCAAGGAAAAAGATTAGAGAAGTAATGGCAGACATCTCACTCATGATTCTAGCTTTGGCCCTGGCCAACCTTTCTCTCATAAGGCTGATCTCGAGGGGTGATCGGTCTTCAATCATGGCCAAAGCTGATTTCGCTAGGGAGAGGCAGTTGGCTAGATGCTGGTCGGTCCGATCAATGGAGGCCAGCAGATCATCGTTGCTAATCTGTCACCTTGAATGACGAGGAAGCTGGCGGCGGAATGATGCTAAAGATGACCCCAAGGGCTGGGCGGAGCTCGCCCTTTGATCTAGAGCGATGGGAGCGCCCCAAGATGCGTCCTCTTGACGACGAGGGCATTGACGTGATGATGTGGATCTATTGATGGCTTCTTTAGTAGACCTCTTGTTGTTCTCCATGACCTTGAACCCACGGAAAGGCAGGAGATATGCTAAAGACGAAGAAGGGTTGAGGCAAAGAGGGTTGTTTTTCGACTCACAGCCATAGCCCGTATATATAGGCTCAGAGAGTGAGAAGAAAGGTTTCAATGGAGATGTGAAATTGAAATTGGAAACAGAAATGGATCAGCACTCTAGAAATTCAGGGGACGGATAATGAAGAGATAATAGACTCAAATTTATTACTTCTCCAGATTACAGAATATCATGGGGTGGATGCATTGACCAGAGATTAACTCACCAAAACTTCTTTGGATTGAAGGGAGTCCGAATTTCCACAAGGCCGAAACTCATTGTGAACCTAGTTGCATCGGCCCATCAATAAAGTTATATCTGAGAGAAAGAAAGGTCTCCCGCCTAACATATGCTCGACAGATTTCTCAATAAATTAGGGAATTATAGGAAAGAAGCCTGAGGCTTTCTCGGTGGGTGTTTGGAGGAGCAACAAGGGGAAGGTGATCACACATTCTGGCCCTCGCACACACTAAGAACAACTTTGTGAGCATGGAGAGAAGACTCAGGTGGTATCACAAGAATTCTTCTAACCGCAATAACTGGTCTTCTTGCTCAACGTGGCGCCAGGATAAGTAACATAATCACCCTATGCACAAGAATTCTTCTAGTCGCTCAAAGATCTTTATAACAAAAGGGCAGACCATGGAGGGTCTGGCAGAACTAGAGGCACTCGAGAAATTAGATGAAAACAAAGCATGGCTGAATTGTTGAGTTACTCTCACCAAAGTCGAATGGGTATTTTATAGCCAGCCCAGAAAAATGAATCCAAGTACCCGTGAAACAGTGATGCTCTTATAAGAAGTTTTGAGGCATAGGCTCATGAATGGATGCAAGCAACGGCAAACAATGGGCCCTAGATCAAGGTTCTCTACCCGTGACTATGGACTAATCAGGGATGCTGTCGACAGAATATCATCGGCAGTCCACTGAGGGGTATCCCATGATGGTAGATTGATCGGCAGAGGAGCGTGTAATCAAGAACAAGAAGGCAATAGAGACACACGAGTTATACAGGTTTAGGCCATCTGTATGATGTAATACCTTACTCCTATGGTCTATTGGTTTGTATTAGCTATCGTATGATTTGCCGTGATTTTGTAGGGGGTCCCTGCCTGCCTTATATAGTCCGGGGGCAAGGTTACAAGTCGGTTAGATCTTAGAGATAACTGGAAAGTAATAACAGATTACAAGAATCATGGGATCGTACGTATCCTAACAGATCTCGTAACATCTTCAGGATATCCTCCCATGCCTTGTGAGAGGCACCGAGCAGAATCATGCCCCGCAAGGCTCCTTCTCATGGGCTGGGCCACCCCTGGAGGCATAGCCCATGTGGCTTGTCGTGGGTATCTGGGGTCATACCCCCCACAGTTAGTCCCCGAGCGCCTTGTACCCGTTGTGCAACGCCGTCTTGAACTTTTCCAAGCAGGTGCGAACCAAAACCGAGCTGTCCAAATCATGGTCCGACCACCATAATGAATCGTCGAGCAGTTGTGAGCAGCTACCGAGCAGCGTGCAACATCGCCGAGCAGTGTGTTCCAAGCATGGCTTGACATAAGGGTGTAAGGAGCTGAAGTCCAAAATTGAAAATTCCTGCATGGTAAAATGAAGTGTGCGCACTTAGAGTCCGACCACAAGGGTAAAGATACCTTGTTTTAGCTTTTAGAGGCTCGGAGTCTTTCAGAAGAAACAAGCACATTCACCGCAAGGTGAAGTGTGCCCACTTAGTCCCCGAGCCTAACAGTAGGTGACATAGTCACGTGGTGCCAGGCTCAGAAAATAGTGAACCAGCCGAGTAGGTAGCTAGTCCCCAAGCGTAGCCTCGGGATGAAAAACAAACACATTCACCGCAAGGTGAAGTGTGCCCACTTAGTCCCCGAGCCTAATAGTAGGTGACATAGTCATGTGGTGCCAGGCTTAGAAAATAGCAAACTAGCCAATCAAGTAGCCAGTCCCCGAGTTTTGGGCGAAGATATCAGATAAATCAAACTGTGGAGAAAAAATCGGAGTAATGGTTGTGCAGTATCGGTTACTAAGCCTCATTAAATTGCAGAGAAATCGATGAATATTTGGCGGCGATAAATGAGCGACGTGGGCTGCTGTTACGTGATAGCCCAAGTTGCGGCCCATTAAACCACGTTGGAGGAGTCAAAACAGCGCTGATCGTGAGAACGTTTTCCCAAAAACCCTCAGACCAGGGAAAGTGCTTTATAACCGCGCCGCCACATACATCGCCTCCTACCTCATTCAATCTACCTTTCTTCCTTCCTTCGCAATCCCTACGCTCCACATTCTGCACCAATACGAGCACTCACCTCCAATCTACTACCAATCCAGAGAGAATGGCGCTGAAAAAGGAGCCGCAAAGCCGAGGAAGGCGGCCACCGGAGCCAGCCACGATGAGGAGTGGGTGCTGTCGAAGATGGGGGCGGCGGATCTCAACAGGATGGTGGCGGCGGGCATTCTCCCAGACCACCTCACTGCTGGATGGTGGCTGGCTAGTGGTGAGCCCTTCCCAACACCTCATACTGATGAGGCTATAGTATTTCAAGATTATTTCTAGTGAGGATTAGGGTTTCCTGTCCACCCCTTTCTGAGGGATCTTATGGAGTTTTGGGCGATTAGCCTCTGTAATTTGCACCCCAACACCATACTGCATGTGTCGATCTTTATCCATTTCTATGAGGCGTTTCTCGGTGTTCTTCCGCACTTCAACCTCTTCAGGCACCTGTTCTGTCTGAAGAAGAAGGGGGGCAGCGGTTCCAAGGTAGTCGGCGGTGTGTACCTACAACTTAGGGATGGGATGGCCAGCGAATACATCAGCGTACCGCTGAATACCTCCCTGAAAGGTTGGAATGCCAGATGGTTCTATATCAAACAAAGTCACCCAATGATTTGATGTGACGTCCACCACATCCTGGTTAACCATAGTAACTGGTCGGAAAGACCCAATAATGCTGACATGGAGCAAGTAATGGAACTTCTGGACTTGATTAAGGGCGTGGAGCTTAGGGGTGAACTGGTGGCAGCTAGCTTCATAGTGCGGCGCATGTAGCCCTACAAAGAGAGGGCCCACCCGGTGTTCGACTACAAAGGTGACAACGATGGTACCTAGGAAAACACAGACCGTCTGACAAAGAAAGAAGTAATAGACCATGCCATGGACCTATTTACTTCCAATGTCTCATTCAGCTGGCCAAAAGGAATGAATGCTTTCAACTGTACCAATCCACCTCCTCAGGTAACCCTTTCACTTTGCATTGTTCGGGCATCAATTTCTGAGCAAAGGACTGTCGTACTTATGTAAATATCCATTTGCAGGATAGGGCAATATACTTTTCAAACATGCCGAGAACTGATTGGCCGAAAGGAGTAGACATTCGGCGGCCGCTACAGCCCGAAGAGGAGGAGCCGAGCACCTCGTCAGATAGTCCATCCCCAGTATTAGAGAAGATCCACGGAAAAAGACCGGCAGTAGATGAGCCGGTCCAAAAAAGGAGAAAAACCGCAAGCTCTACTGCACACAAATCGGGCGGCATCTCGCTTGGTTGTAACATCCCAGCCCAGGGCTTAACAGGAGTAATAGGATACTCATACCAATAAGTTGCAACTTCTTTTTCGGAAGCACATCTACAAATAACTCCGAGGTTAAGCGTGCTTGGCCTGGAGCGATGGGTGACCGACCGGGAAGTTCTTCCCGGTTGCGCACAAGTGAGGACAAAGTACGCAGAAAAGACCTGTGTTGGTCTGTGAGGGCAGTCTATGTCCTAGAAAAGCTGCCAGATGTAAGCGGGTCCGGCCTTGTAGAGGTGGGACGTTACAGAATGGTATCAGAGCCGACTCTTGTGGTTTCACGGGCGCGTGTGTCGTAGTTGCGCAGGCATGGTGCGCATGGCTGGTGTGGATCCGGCGTGGTCACACAACATGGCACATGCGCTGGCTCTGGACACACAGACATGGCCAAGAGAGGACGTTCCTGGCTTGGGATTGATCGACGAGGACGTCGATCTCTTAAGGGGGTGAGGATGTAACATCCTAGCCCAGGGCTTAACAGGAGTAATAGGATACTCATACCAATAAGTTGCAACTTCTTTTCTGGAAGCACATCTGCAAATAACTCCGAGGTTAAGCGTGCTTGGCCTGGAGCGATGGGTGACCGACCGGGAAGTTCTTCCCGGGTGCGCACGAGTGAGGACAAAGTGCGCAGAAAAGACCTGTGTTGGTCTGTGAGGGCAGTCTATGTCCTAGAAAAGCTGCCAGATGTAAGCGGGTCCAGCCTTGTAGAGGTGGGACGTTAGGTGTTTGTCACCAGTTAAGCAATGGGTTTAAACTCAAACATGACATGTTAAGTGGTGATGAAAGTTTCAAGATCAAATCTACAAAATGAGCGACCACTTAAACTTGGACCATGCACCATTGCTTACATGCTGCCCTTTCTAAAAGATATGCTTGAGTAATGCTGGATGTACTTGTTTCATGTGTCTCGCATCAATATCCATCTATATTGATCCATGGAAAAGTTTCGTGAAGTTTGGAATCAAGAAGCCGCATGAAATGATGAATTACATTCTTTCTTGGATTGCTTTATTAAGTGAAAGGAATTATAGGTCATTAACCAAACCTTGGTACTATGCCCAAATGACTCTAGATGAACTCTACAACAAAAGTCATGAAGGGTTCGTGTTGAGCGGAGGACAAGAAAATACCTCCATCGGTCTAAAACTTGGATTTAAGCTTTACCGTGATGCTACTTTGACCTGTGTTGACCAATCACTTATAGTGCTTGCATGGAGTTGCACCTTAAATCAAAGTTGAAGTTTGAGTAGAGTAGAGCAAACTTTGTTTAATGGTCAAGAGCTAGATCAGCTTTGAAGCAAGTCAAACCGAGCCCTCAAGTTGGAATCCATGGCTGTTTTGGAGCTCGAAAAATTGGCTAAGTCTGGGATGCCTGAATTTCACGATTTCAGTTTTCATGTACCCCTCTTCGGAGCCTTGTATCTCTCCAACCAGGCCGAATCAAACTTTGACGCTTTAAGAAAAATTGGAGATGGTATGTAGACCTACAACTTGTACTAATAGAGTTTTTGCTAAATCATCGTGGTTTAGGAGTTACGGATGGACGAACTTATGGTTTCAGACGTATTTTTGAGGTGGTATTGCTGCTCCTTGATAAATTTGAATCCGAGTTCTGTTGCCGACCGCCACAGACCGCTCGCGCCGCGTGGCTCCGCGTTGCTGCGCCCGTTCGCTAGCTCGCCTCCTTGCTGTGCATAAGTGCTGACCGAGCTCCCCTGCCCTCTCCACTCTCTCCCTCTCCTTTCCCCTTCCTTCTCCTGCTCTCTCCAAGCCGGCAGGCTGCCGCCGCCATGAACGCCGAGCTGTACGTGACTGCTGTGGTTCGGTTTCCTCTCGGCTCTCTCTCTCTTGTGTGGTTTTCACCCTAGGAAGCTGTAGCTGAGTTGCCTCCGCCGAAGACGGCGAGCTCCTCGCTGCAAATCGCTGCCGCGCCGGCGTACAGGGCCGTCGCCGTCCGCTGCGGCCGCCGCGCGTGTGGCTGGGCCACCTCGGGCCATCTCCGGCCGTGCCTCGGCTGCCCACGGGAGCATGCGGGTCCCCTGGTCCTTCCCCGCCCCACCACCGTCGCCGACGCACCGCCTCCGGCGAACTCCCGCGTGTCCTCTGCTCCAAGCCACGCCAGGGACCTCGCGCAACAATTCGAGAAAAGGGAAGGTTCTAACTGCGAAGTCTGTGACTCAAATGAATAGTGCCGATAAGGACCCATTTGCAGTAAATTTGCTGAATCTTTGGAAATTCATAGTAATTCATAGGAAATTCGTAAAATAGCAAATGAGGACTTTTTGGAATCCTTGTGAAATTATGTATGCAGTAGATCTATAATATTTCATGTTTTAGTTTAAAGTTTTAGCTATAAAAATAGATTTATGCAGCTAGGTTTTTAATGCTAGTTGTATTTATCTTTTTCATAACTGTAGATGTAGGGCTCCAAATGAAGTGAAATTTTTGTGGCATGCTACTCATATGATGTTTGATGTGTGGTAAAAATTTCATGGTCATTGGTTGCTGCATGAGTAAGTTATTGGTTTATGTTGCTCTCACATGCTTAACTATATTTAATATTTGTTTTGCTTGTGATAATTAATTCATAAAACCTGAGCATGTGAAGTTTGTATAGTAATTATGTTTTGATATCACCTACCTCTCATAAAATTTTGGGCTCCAAACTAGTTGTTCTTACGGGTACCTAAAATATTCATATATATGTTTATTAGAAAAGAGGTTAATGAAAGCTCTTTAGTTGATAAGCATGAAAATGTGTTTTGTGATGAATGGATTGCTTGGTGCTATGTTAGAAGTGCTTCTAAGTATGTTAGTGTTGATTGGAGCTACTTGATTAGCTCATGCATGTGCTCTTTGTTTAGCAACGCAAATGGATAATCCAATTTGTTACTTGCTGAAAATGGCTGCATGTGTGCTCTGTGATGTGCTACTGTTTTCATATTGATAATGATATTTTCTATGAATCATGAAAATACCAAAGTTGTAGATAACTCCCTTATCTTGCTTGTGTTAAATTTTAATGACCATATGCCTGTTAGTTTAAGAGCTATGCTTGTTGCAAGTGCTCTGTCCTGTTTTGCTTGTGCTCTGTACAGTTTTGAAGGATTGACTTGGTTGCCTTAGTTACTCATGAAATCACGTCTTGGTGATGTTGAATGAGTTGTAGTGATTGTCTTAATATTCCCAAAAAGCTAAAGAACACATCTTTTGGTGAAGTAGATCTCTAGTTATGCTTGTTTAAAGATCTGTGGCTAATTCTGTCCAAGTCTGGACAGAGTTGCTTTGTTTGCGATATGTTGCCTTGATAATGGTAGAATTAGTGCTAGATGGTTATAACAAAGTTGTTTACAATTTGTTAAGCTTTCTAAAAAGTCTCAAACCACCTTTGTTTGATATCTAGAAGTCAAGTTATGGCTGTTTTAAGTTGCATGTCAGATTCTGTCCATGTTCTGGACAGAATTGTTGTTTTGCATGTTTAAGGTTAATTAATGGTTGAATCACCTTGAGATCGTAATAAGAAAGTTTTAGATAATTTTATAATCTTTCTAGAAAGTTAAATATCATGTTTGTTGGGTGCTTAGAACTACAGTTATGCTTCTCTGAAGTTGCAATCAGTTTTATATCCATGTCTGGACAGGTCTGAAACATCTACATGTTTGACCTGTTTGACTTTGTAATTAGCTTTTGATGTAAACATCAATGTTGTAGACAATTTCAATGGATTTTCAGAAAGTCTTAGATCATCCTTGTGGGATGTTTGTAGCTTAAGTTATGTTTGAAACAAGTGACTGTTTGCTGCTGTCCAAATCTGCTTGTATCTAGAATTGTTTGCTTCTACTTGCTCTTGTTTGTATGATTGCAAATGGTTATCTTGGACACCTAGAGTTAAGGTAGCATGCCTAAAATGTTTTGCTAAATTGTGAAGTACTTGATCATGTATAGCTAGCTGGTTGTATGACATGCTTATGTGTGTATAGTGTAACATATGCTTGTTTAGTATGCTTGTTGCATTCCTTCATGTGTATTCTTTATGTTCATGCATCTGCATCTATGCATCTCATCCTAGGTACGCTAGGTACAGCACGTGGACGTGGGGCGCATGATGTGGAGCCAGACGATGGTGTAATGGTGGGCTGTCCAGAAGATGGAAGGACTAAGCAAGTACTAGGACCGGAGATGTCACCAAGGCGGTGCAAGCTAACTGAACTGACTTGTGTCGGATCCCAGGCAAGCCCCGGAGCATTCTAAGCCTCCCAGTATTTTACAAATGATTACTTAAGTATTTATGATTGATGCATTAGGTTATAAGAGTTGAATGAAACCACTGGATGCATATACATTCCTTGTCCAGATATTACACCTTTAACCGGTATAGGTCCAGGATCGGATATATGCTTAGCCCTGCTTAGACCGGTAGAAGTCGGGTGATGTCCTGTCACCTGCGAGATATAGGGGGATATCGGAGCACGGTTGGCTATATTTGCTATCGTGGAACAGAACCATGGGGTAAAAGAAAATCGAGACCGGGCGGGATGTCGATAGTGAAGCAACAAGACGTGGAGGTCTTGGGTGTGGATCTATCCCCATCCATGTTGATTAAGGACTGTACCGTTGTTGGCGCTTCTGACAAGATTGAACGCATGCCTCTCACTTAGCTGGCCGGATAACTTGTTCTGACCGCGAAGCCGAGTAATTCAACTCAGGCCGGGAACCGTTCTGTTGTGCGCTTCTTCCGGGGAACGATCAGACTGAGCCCAAGGGCAGGCTTGGCCTGAGCATCCTGGCATCTGGTGTTCCAGATTGTGCGGCGCGGTACGGACCCGCGAAATGTGTACCTGAGTTGTACCAAAGGTGACCTAAGGTGACCGTTGATCTGGTCTGCCTGGGTTTGTGTTAGGAATAAATTCCCAGCTGGTTGAAATCGATTCGAATCGCCGTCTCTCCCGGATAGTGAGAAACTTGGCTAGTCCCAACATCGTAGTAATTGGCTTATGGAATGTGATGGTTCGGATAAACATGGAATTACTATACCTGCTATGGTTACTATTGTATGCTCTAAAAAGATATACCACATGTTTGGCACAGGATAGTTGCTAATCTAGAGATGGATAGTTCTAATTAACTTGATGACAGAATTATAATTGTATAATTGAGTTAATCGCTTTTTATGCAAAATGTTGTCAAGCTACCTCCACTTATAAAGCCTTGCATACTCCTTGGAGTCAATTTTATTTCTGGTTATGACGGGTAAGTCTAGCTGAGTACATTCGAGTACTCAGGGTTTATCCCACCATATTGCAGGTGAGGTTTTGGCCTGTTGAAGATGGTGGCTAACCGCCGGTGGGCTCGGTGACTCTATATTTATTCTCATCTATATGCTTTTATCTGAGGATGTCACTTATGCTAGCAATGTATTTGGAACTCATATTAATGAAATCCTTCGAAAGCAATGTTGTTTTCACTAATCGGTTTTGAAATCCAAACTTGTATTATTATTTATGAATCTATTTGTAATATTATTTCCACTGCAACTCTGCGTATGTGATGTGTATTTGCTTAATCACGCGATCTTGGTTGTGATGTTGATTTACCGAGGTCCTACGTGACACTCGGCGGACTACCGGGTTTATATAAGTGAGAGTATGCGCGTGTCAACGTGTTAAGCGTGGACAGCCGTACTTGATCTTGTATAAATTGGGCGGTTCTGTCACATTGGTGAAGACCGAACCGCTCGACCACGAAGAACCACTGTGCTAGAGTGGTCAGACGATGACGAGAACCAGGCAGCGCATCCGCCGAGCATGAAAGAGCCATCGATGGATGCTGAAGCTCCCGAGCAGCAAGCAGGGAGAAGTTATGTGCGGGCAACAACGGAAGTCCCAGCGGCGCAGACGACCAAAGTCCTCGAGCAACAAGAGGGGATAACCGTAGAGCAGCACACAGAGGGGGCCTCGGGGCACCAAGCAGAGCGGCACCCTGTTGTAGAGGAGCAAGAGTCCTCCCATCAGGCGGACCAAGCAGCAGCGCCTAGGGGATCAGGCAGGCATCGTCGGTTCAAGAAATTTAATCGGAAGACCAAACCGTAAGTATATTTGCCTTGGAGTAATAATATTGTTCCTTGAATTCTCTTGGTTACTGACAAGCCGATATTACGTAGGGCTACACCGAGGCCCGTAACCTTAGTAGAACAAATGCCAACTGCTCCCATCCGGGAGTCCCCGAGTGCTCGGCAAACAAAGGATGGGCCAGCTGCCGCTGCCGGCGGTCCTAGTGATGGTGAATCATTGGCGCACATGACAGGCGCATCGACGACCGCGACCGAGGCTATGACCGAAAACATTGATACTTTGGAAGCGGAAACTTTAGCTGATGTTGACGTGCCGGCGGCTAAGGAAACAACTCCGTCAATGGTTGAGGAGCAACTGGCACCACCTGCAGCGATGCCAGGAGTGGTCGGAGCAACTGTCCGACCACAGAGTCCCCCAATGGTGCCTCAAGCGACGACGGAGGAGGACAAGGTTGTGGAGATCAAGCGTTCCAAACCTAAACCTCAGTCCGTCTAGATTCTCCAAAAATGCAGGAAGAGGTAGTAATTGTCGAGGAAGAAAACACCACTAGGGAAATAAAGAGGTTGAAATCCGCCGTTGCTAGAGTAATGACTCAAATCGAGGTAAGTACCGCACCTGAAATACTTATATATGTTATTGGAGACCAAAGTTTATCACTAGCATTGTTTATCCATAGGGGATCGCTCGAACTGCCGAGCAACGGCACCAACTGATGAAGAGGATGGAGCCCCTCGCCGAGGAAAACAAGAAACTCCGGGAGGCATTAGATCTTTTGGAAAAGAGTATCAAGAGGGCTCAGCGCGAGCGGGACCTTGCAGAGTCTAACTCATGGGACCTTGCACATCAGAAGGGGGTTCTGTCCGAACAACTAACGGCTGCATCCGAGCAGCTGAAGAAGAAATCCGAGCAACTGGTGATTGTATCCGAGGAGCTAAAAAATATGTCCGAGCAATTGGGCAAGAAAACCGGAGAACTCAAAAATAAATCCGAGTAGCTCGATCGGAAGTGCCAGCAGTTCGAGGATGTATCCAAGCAGAAATCCAGTATGCCTTATCACATAATGTACTTTGCAATAGCTTGCCAACCCGCTTGTTTCAATAACTGTTGTGCTTGCAGAGCAAGACGCAGAACTCAGCCAGCTTCGCCAGAACATCGAGCAAATTTGACAAGAGAAAACGAAAGAGTCAGAGTGAGCAGACAAACTGGCCGAAGAACTGAAAGGTAGATACCCCCTGATCAGAAGTAATGTTGTGGTACTTTTCTGGTCTGACAAACCATTGTAATTTTTGTAGATTATCGCCATAAAACCAAGGCATAGTTCGATGTGCTGGTGCAGGAAGCCAAAATCCAAAAAGACAATTTCAACACTATAACTGTCGCAATAAAACCATTACTTGACTGCATTGACATTGAACCAGCACCCTGTCCTGATAGCAGGCAGCAAGGGCCAGACACCATCATTCAGAGATGCAAGGCAGTGTGGGAGAGTTTCAAAAATTTCAACCGTGACGCCGTTTTGACCGCCGCTACTCATGCCCTTGTAGTGGTTCGGTCCCACTATCCATCTATCGACATCCAGTCGATAGGTGGTGGGTTCGCCGATGGGCTGAGCGACGCGCAAACCCAGCAACTAGAGGATGATGTTGAAGATGCAGCAAAAATGCTTGTCGGCGATATAGACCTATTTGGCGAAACAGAAGCTGGTGGCGAAGCTTAACAAACTGCTCGGATATTATCGCCTGTACCACTTACTTTATTTGGTGATGAAGAATCGTTTGTGTTAATAACCCAACGCCGTTATGCATAATATAAGCAGTGTTCGATCAGTTAGTTTGCACTAAACCTGATGCTTTTAGCTAGCCCGTAATTCGTAGCGCAGTGCATGTAGCCCGTGTGCATGTTGGGTAAACAAGCGTTATCATAGGACCATAGCCTACTGCCCAACACGTAGAGCACGGAGCCCATAACACGTGTGATGGGATGTTAGAGCCTTGGTCTCTTCCATAATTATCAAAGCAAAACACATGCTGCCCAGTGGCCAATTTGAATAACTTGGCGAGAAAAATAGTTAAAGTGGCATCCGAGCAGTTAGTTTATGCCTGAAATCTAGGCCTTGACTAGCCCACAGTCCATAACGTCGAGCGCAGAGACCCTGACACGTGTAGGATTAATAGGCATGACCAAGGAACCGCAGCCGACCAACTGTAACGCAGAGCGTGGAGCCCCTAAGCACGTGTAGGAAGTAATCGGAGACTGGGTCTTTTCCATAGAAAACAGAAAAGAAAAATGTGTGATGCTCGATGATCGGCGAGCTATGTTATGAAATTTGGAGTGCAAAATCATCGTCGTTTTTAGGAGGAAAAAACTTATGTAATCCGGAGAAAACATAGTAGGCGATTTTTTTTGGAAAAATCGTGTTCGGCGATTTGGAGTTGACGTGGTCGGCGATTTGGAGAGATCGTGTTCGGCGATTTTTGGAGTTGACGTGTTTGGCGATTTGGAGAAATCGTGTTCGGTGATTTTTGGAGTTGACGTGTTCGGCGATTTGGAGAAATCGTGTTCGGCGATTTTTGGAGTTGACGTGTTCGGCGATTTGGAGAAATCGTGTTCGGCGTGCTTGGCGAGCGTATTGGGGGTCGTCATGGAGTGGCGTATAGCCCGATAACAGTAAGTGAAACTTATAATGGAGGAAAAATGGAGGAAAATTAAGGAGACCAGAACTTTATTAATCTAAAAGTAAAGAATACATATCTATGTTGTTTCAGGGATAGAAACATATAGCTCTATGTGCCAGGAGTTAGGAATGTTGAGTCCATCTAAGTCACATAAGCGATAAGACCCCGGTTGAGTAACACCTTTGATGACGTAAGGGCCCTCCCAGGGAGAAGACAGCTTGTGAAGCCCTTCAGTTTTTTGTTTCTGACGTAAGACGAGGTCGCCGATCGCGAATGAACGACCTTTGACGTTGCGGTTGTAATACCTCCGCAGACCTTCGAGGTACTTGGCTATGCGAACGCAAGTAATTAGACATTCTTCCTCAGCCCGATCGACGTCTTCTGTCCGAACAGCTAAGGCTTGCTCTTCATCATAATTTTCTACTCTAGGTGCTCGGAAAGCAATATCTACTGGGAGTATGGCCTCTGAGTCGTAGACCATAAAATATGGAGATACGCCGATACTGCGACTAGCTTGAGTGCGCAGTCCCCAGACCACAACTGGTAGTTCTTTGAGCCATCTACCCGGATGCTTTTCTTCTTTCTGATAGAGCCTTTTTTTGAGGGCGTCAAGGATCATACCATTAGCCCGTTCGACCTGGCCATTAGCTCTAGGATGAGCAACGGAAACGTATTTAACAGAGATGCACCGATCTTCGCAGAAGTCCCAGAAATGATGGCCGGTAAAAGTTGTCCCGAGGTCGGTGATGATGCTGTTTAGGGGACCGAATCTGTGTATGATGTCTTCGAAGAGCTCGACTGCTTTCTTTGTAGTAGCTGAGACAAGTGGTTTGTACTCAATCCACTTGGAGAACTTATCAATGGTGACGTACACATACCGGAAACCTCCTGGCGCTGGTTTGAAAGGCCCGATCATATCTAGTCCCCAACATGCGAATGGCTAGGAAGCTAGAATGGTCTGTAGTTCTTATGCCGGTACATGTATTTGCTTAGCAAAAACTGACAACCCTCACATCGTCGAACAAGATCTTCTGCATCGGAGATGGCCGTGGGCCAGTAAAAACCTGCTCGGAAAGTTTTGCCGACCAGTGTTCTCGAAGCCGCATGATTGCCATAGGAACCAGAGGGAATTTTGGAAAGTAGCTTCACACCATCGTCTTTGACGATGCACTTTTGCAATATCCATTCCTTGACACTTTTCCTCATCAGGCTACCGTCTACCAGCACGTAATGCTTACTTCGGCGAATTAGTCGTTCGGATTTGATTTTGTCGGCGGGTATTTCATCGCTGGAGAGGTATTTGATGAACTGTTCCCTCCAATCGGTGACCGGCAAAGGTACCATGAGTACCAACTGCTCGGCAGGGGGTACTTCCACAACTTCCTTATCTTCTTTAATAGATGGTGCCAGGAGGTCTTGAACAAAAACCACCGGCGGAACCATGGCATGAGAAGATCCTATCTTTGATAGTTGGTCGACTGGTTGGTTTTGATCCCGTACCATGTGGTGGTACTCGATACCATAGAATTTCCCTTCAAGCTTCCTGATTTTGGCGCAGTATGCGTCCATTTTCTCACTAGAATAGGACCAATCCTTATTGAGTTGGTTGATAACCAGCGTGGAATCCCCATATACCATGAGGCATTTGACGCCGAGCTCGATGGCTATACAGAGACCATGGAGACATGCTTCATATTCCGCGGTGTTGTTGGAGGCCGGAAAATGTATGTGAAGAACATATCGGAGTTTATCCTTTGTCAACGTGATGAACAGAATGCCCATGCCAGCACCAATGATGTTAAGGGCGCCATCGAAGTACATCACCCAGTGCTCGGGGCAAGTGGCGGCAATGGGTTCTTGGATCTCGGTCCACTCAGCGACAAAATCAGCAAGCGCCTGTGACTTAACGGTCGGTCTGCTTCTGAAGTCAATGGAGTAAGTGCTGAGCTCGACAACCCACTTGATGATACGACCATTGGCCTCTTTATTGCGGAGAATATCCCCTAGAGGGAACTCTGTGACCACGGCGATCTTGTAGTATTTGAAGTAATGTCGGAGCTTGCGCGAGGTAATCAAAATTGCATATAACAGCTTTTGCACTTGAGGATAACGAGTTTTGGGCTCATTAAGTACCTCGCTGATGAAATAGACCGTACGTTGCACCTTGTAGGCATGTCCAGTTTCCTCGCGTTCGACGACAATAGCCGTACTAACAACGCGAGAGGTGGCGGCGATGTAAACCAATAGAGTTTCATCTGGTCGGGGCGCTGTCATGATTGGAGGTTTTGTTAAAAACAACTTGAGCTGCTCGAAAGCTGTGTTTGCCTCCTCTAACCAAGAAAAAAGCTCGGAGGCCTTGAGGAGCTTGAAGAAAGGTAGCCCTTTTTCACCAAGACACGAGATAAAATGGCTTAACACAGCCATGTAGCCTATAAGCTTCAGTATATCCTTGACACTCGTCGGCCGTTTCATGTTGGTGATGGTAGAGACCTTGTCAGGGTTTGGTTCGATGCCCCGAGCACTGACGATGTAGCCCAGTAGGATACCGGATGGAACTCCAAAGATGCACTTTTAAGGGTTCAGCTTCCATCGGTATTTGCTCAGGTTGGAGAAAGTTTCTTCAAGGTCGGCGATCAGATTATCTGTGGTTCTAGTCTTGACGACCACGTCGTCGATGTAGGCTTCAACGTTGCGGCCGATCTGTTGGTCGAGGCACGTCTGGATAGCCCTTTGGTAGGTCACTCCAGCGTTCTTTAGTCCGAAGGACATAGTGGTGTAGCAGTATGCACCGAAAGGCGTGATGAACAATGTTTTGACCTGGTCTTCTTTCTTGAGGGAGATCTGATGGTAGCCAGAGTAATAGTCAAGAAAGGAGAGCAACTCGTAGCCAGCGGTGGAGTCTACAACCTCGTCTATCCAAGGCAGGCCAAAGGGGTCTTTAGGGTAGTGCTTGTTAAGATCAGTATAATCAACACACATTCTCCATTCTTTATTCTTTTTCTTAATAAGAACAGGATTAGCTAACCAATCTGGATGATACACTTCTTTTATAAATCCGGCAGCTAAGAGCCATTTTATTTCTACCCTAATGGCCTCCTTTTTGTCCGGCATGAATCGGCGAAGTTTTTGCTTGATCAGTTTAGCAGTCAGCGAGACATTCAAGGAGTGCTCGATCTTCTCCCGTGGTACCCCCGGCATGTCTACAGGTTTCCAAGCAAACACATTGGTGTTGGCACGTAGGAAGGAGACGAGCACGCTTTGCTATTTGGGGTCAAGGTGAGCCCCAATTTTCACCGTCTTAGAAGGGTCATCGAGGCCGAGGCTGATCTCCTTGACTTCCTTGGACTTGGCGAAGGCACGAGGAGGCTCTGGGATCTCCATGTCATCAGCAGATGCCATCTTGGCTTCGGCGACCACGCTAGCCATCTAGATGGAGAGGTCGGTGCCTTTGGCGAGGGCGAGACTTTCTGTCTTGTAGGCGTAGGCGATGGAGAGGTTGGCCCGTAGAGACAAGACTCCTGCGGGCAAAGGCATCTTCAACACCAAATACACATAGTGCGAAATGGCCATGAACTTGGCCAGAGCCGGACGCCCCAGTATGGTGTGGTAGGCGGTGTCGAAGTTGGCGACATAGAAGTTGATATGCTCCACTCGGTAGTTGGTTGCCGTGCCAAACTATACTGGTAGGGTAATTTCCCCAAGCAGTCTGGATGCCCTGCCAGGTACCACACCCCAAAAGGAGGAGTCTGAGGGCGTGAGATCTGTTGTCCCGAGGCCGAGCTCCCTTAGGGCCTCGGCGAAGAGTAGATTCAAAGCGCTCCCACCGTCGACAAGGACTTTTCTGAAGAGCACCTTCTAGACAGTCGCGTCAAGGACGAGGGGAAAACACCCTGTGTAGGGTATGTCCGCCCACTGGTTGGCCCTACTGAAGGTGATGGGGACTTCGGACCACGGGCGATAGCTGGGGTTGGCGGTAGTTTACTCTAAGGCGACGACGAGCACTCATCGGGTGGCGAGCTTCCATTCCCTTCTGCTCTCGTTAGAGGCAAAACCCCTAAAGATGGTGGCGACCACCTTGTCATGGTTCTAGAAGGCATTATTATTATCCCTAGGTGGTCGGCGTCCTCCGTTCCCACCATTGTCGTCGTTGTACTTTTTCTCCTGGAACTCCTTAGCCAAACCAAGGCAGTCTTTCATCTTGTGTTTGCCGTTCTTGTGCAGGGGGCATGGTCTGTCGAGGATCTTCTTGTACTACTCATCGTAGTTACACTTTGCACGTGGCTCATTGACGTTGGCAACAAAGTGATCTGGTTAGCGGCGGCAATTCTGACCAGGTTTGAATCTGTCTGGCCGATCTCGTCCGCTGTCATGATGGAAACTGCGGTCGTCGTAGCGGTGGTTGTTGTAATGTCAATCATCGTTGCGGTCATTGTGGCGGCAAACGTTGTGCTGTCGGTCGTCGTTGCGGTCGTCGTGGTGGCGAGGCGGGCGATTAGTGCCCGTATCTTCATTAAAACGCACCTCCGCTTCCTCGGCATCGGCATACTGGTTGGCGGTTGTGATCATCTTGCAGATGCCGGTAGGTGGCTTTCTATTGAACTTAGAACGGAGTTCACGGTGATGAAGTCCTCGAACGAAGGCGGTGATGACTTCGGCTTCTGTGATGTTGGGAATAGAATTCCTCATCTCGGAGAAGCGTCTAATGTAGCTGTGGAGTAGTTCAGATGGCTTTTGGGTGATGCGGTTGAGATCGTGCTTGGTGCCCGACCGCCTGCATGTGGCCATGTAGTTGTCGGTGAATACTCTCTTCAGATCTTCCCAAGATCTGATGGTGTCCGGGGCAAGGCTTGTGAACCAGCTCATGGCGGCTGGCGTGAGCATGATGGGGAGATAATTCACCATGATGTTGGTGTCTCCTCCGGTGGCACAGATAGCGGTGGCGTAAGCCTACAGCCACTGAGTTGGGTTCATCCTTCCTTCATAGGGCTCAACTCCGGTGATTTTGAAACCACGGGGCCACTAGAGTGTTCGGAGCGCCCTGGTGAACGCTGGGGGCCCTTTCGGGTTGTCGGGGCCGATATCAGCAGTATTGCCGGCGACGATCGGCTCCAGAGCTGAGTCCGGATTACCATACTCTTGCTCGTACTCCTGGTGGCGTCGTACTTCATCTTCATGGCACCCAAAGCGACGTTGATCGATACGCCGTCGTGCATCTCGAAGGTTACTGAGGTGCACTCGGGCGTCCTGTTCGACCTCTTGGTCGTGCTGGTGATGATGCTCAGCGTGGTGGCCTCCAACTCCCCCCTGGGGAGGTAGTGACTGATCAGCGAAATGACTTTGACTAGGGTGGCGATTGGATCTAGAATCGGCTGATCGGTGAATCACGCTTGTGGAGCATAAAGGTCTCTGAACCTCTTGGATCTCATTAACTTGACAGTGTGCCGCTTTTAGCATAGCGGCGACCTTAGCGAGCTCGGGTGTCTGTGGGAGGTGTGCAAGTTTGTTGGCAGCCACTGCCAGATTGGCGCTTGGAGTTTTGATGACGTTGTGGCCGTCAACACGGAAGAATTCTTTGTTGAGGTTGCGATGGAGGGGCCTTCCTTGCGAGTCAAACTAGTTATCATGAGCGGCCTCGGCCATCGCAATGGCATGTTTGTTATCACAGCGTTGCGCATGGTTGGCGTTCCTGTTTTCATGGGTGGCGCATTCCTCATCTGTTTCGCCGTTCCGAGGGGGGCTGTCGATGCTGACGTTGAAGATTGCGCCACCCCGGAAAGGCAGGAGAGGGGGTTGCTCGGTGAAGGTCTCGACGAGGGGCTCCATGGAGCCTTGAGACTCAGAGTCTGGATTTTCCTCTAGGATAGTTTGGAGGGATGTTCTGGGACCTCGGCTGGCGTGTAGCATGTTGATGATTGGTGGGAGCTGGTCGGTGACCTGGTCGGCGAATTTGCCCCTCAGGGCGTCCTGATACGTAGCAGCAGCGTTGGCGAGCCCAAAGGGTGGGGTGTCGAGCCCTGAGGTTTGCCGAGCACTGAACACCGATAGATCGGGATCGGAAGGTGGTCGGTGCTGAACAAGGGTGTCCAGGGCCGACTCAGCAATGGAGAGGCAATCGGTGAGTTTTAGGCTGACCTGATCGATAGACTCGATCAGATCGTCATTGTTGACATGCCTCCTCCGGTAGCGAGGAAGCGAGCGGCGAGTAGTTGATGAAGTTGACCCCAGAAGTGGTTCTGAGATTGGATCTACAGTCGCAGGTGCGAGGGTGGTCGACGCAGAACGAATCTGCACCGGCTCGAGAAGCTCTCCAACTCCGTCGGCGTTGATGACCCACGTGATGGATTCGACCGTGAAGATCTGGCTAGGCTACGGGAGGGACGAAGAGCTAATGGAAAAAGCCATCTTGTTCAACAAGGAAACAGCACGCACACCCCTACCTGGCACGCTAACTATCGACAGAATATCATCAGCAGTCCACCGAGGGATATCCCACGATGGTAGATTGATCGGCAGAGGAGCGTGTAATCAAGAACAAGAAGGCAACAGAGACACACGAGTTATATAGGTTCAGGCCATCTGTACGACATAATACCTTACTCCTGTGGTCTGTTGGTTTGTATTAGCTATCGTATGATTTGCCGTGATTTTGTAGGGGGTCCCTACCTGCCTTATATAGTCTGGGGGGCAAGGTTACAAGTCGGTTAGATCTTAGAGATAACCGGAAAGTAATAACATATTACAAGAATCATGGGATCGTACGTATCCTAAAAGATCTCGTAACATCTTCAGGATATCCTCCCATGCCTTGCGGGAGGCGCCAAGCAGAATCATGCCCCGCAAGGCTCCTTCTCGTGGGCTGGGCCACCCCTGGAGGCGTAGCCCATGTGGCCTGTCGTGGGTATCCGGGGTCATACCCCCCACAGATGCAGACATGATAATTTTGGAATAAAATTACTTTTATCCCAAAATTGGGGGGCATGTGTTTACACCAGAATTTGGAAGAAGAATCTTAGAAGCTCGAGTGCTCTCAAGATCATGTCAGCAAGGGATCAATTGCGTGTAGATCAAAACCAGCTGATTCGGATGCAGCACTAGAATCGGCTTTCTTCAGATAGCGCCAACAGATAACGACAGAAGCTATGATTGGCGCTGGGACGAGACATGTTGGACTCTATAAAAAGGGAAAGATTAGAGTCCAAGTTATCTTAAATTAGGAATGTTTTCATTATACCAAAGATTGTATTGAGTCATACTCGAGTAAGGTTCATGTTTAGACTCCAGGTATAAATATCAAATCCTGGCTATTGTAAAGGCATCAACCAATCAAATACAAAGTCAATTACTTTTTTTGGTTCCGGCCACCCCTTAGGAGTAGGAGTAGAGTAGATCCCTTTGAGTTCTTTAGCAAGTACGGCTGCATCAATCTGGTCAACCTCCACTGGTTGTCTGTAAGTACTGTCATGGTTTATACCTCTATTCATATGGCTACATCGATCTGGTCGACCCCCATTGTGACTCAGGTATAGGCTAGTTATCGACTCTTGTCTAATTCAAGTATGGCCTGTGTGATTCTGCCTCACACCCCACTGCTTGAATTAGATCAAGGTCAGTTATTGGCTCTACCTTAGCAGGCAGTCTTTGGTAGATTCATTAAGTTACCAATATTGCTTATTGCTTTTATTGTTTATCTAATTACAACAATATCATTCTGCCCGATTGAGATTGATCTAGATCGACCTTACATCTTGTTTAACTCATCATTTGCTAATTTAAAACTGATCTAATCTACATCTTAAGCGACGAGTTATGTTTTTATTGGCTATTTTGCGTCAATCTTAATTGAGCATAGCGTGCGGTTAAGGCATGTCCGATCTTGAGTAGATCTATTAGCTAATGAAAACCATTCCATGGCCCGTCATCACAGCCTGTGGGATTCTACCTCTCACCCCACTATTGGCACCATGGAGTGGGGATCGTTAGTTGGTAGACCCATTCCTAAGAAGGCATGACCTTAACTGTGCGCTATGCCTAAATCGGCTATTTAGCCGATATCGAATGCTTTCATGAACAGTTCGCATTACGAGATCATTGAAGTAGAGATAAGTTGAAAGATGTGTTAGCCCATGATCTTGTTATTGTATTACGGCCTATATGATTCTACCTCATGCCCCACTGATATTAGTAATGAGTTAGGGTCATCAAGTCTATTGTTGTTTCTACGGCCTGCATGATTCTGCCTCATGTCCCACTGGTCATGATGATAGATGAGATCTAACATGTTCATTAGATTTATCTTTATTGAGTGGTCAAGTGATGTTGAATTGTTTCTTTATATAAAAAGGAGTTCGATTACTTATAATCATTGGCTCAGTACAAACCGATCACCGCTGATACCCTATTGCCATTGATTAATATTTGTTTAAATAACATTTATCTTGAATGATAACCGATTCTTATACACCCCCATGAGCTTTAACCAATTCATTCTTGTAAATATGCTGGGATCGACTATTTAGTCAATCTCCTCTCATATCGGCTCTCAGAGCCACACATTTGGGACTATCTGACAACACCGGCATGTTCTGCCCTTAATTACTAATGAGCTTTCTCTCCTTGTCAATTGCAGGGTCAAATTGACTGGCATATCTTAGGAGGATTACGCTGGATCGACCACCCTTGCGCTGAAGCTAGGCGGATCTGCTCCATCGAGCGGACACTTCCTGCTTGCTGCGTGTGTCCTTGGCACAGAGACGAAAATTTTGTGTCAACAATAGCTCTCTTCACAAGGTATTCAAGTGTCTTGAGCCTTCCTCTGGAAGAGTTCATATATCGTGGGATTTTGTTTTTGATGAACATATGTTTCCTTTTGCTACACTCCACCCTCATGCTGGTTCCTGTCTTCGCCAAGAAATTTTGATACTCCCATCTCACATGCGCCAGCACCTTGGTTTTGATCGTGGGGGAGAACTATGCACTAACCATATGTCTAATTTTAACCCTATTGCAAGTGGTAATGCTGTGCAGGTCACAAGTGAAAATGGAGGACAAATCAGTACACAGATTGACATTATACCAAGCCAATCCATCATTGCAACTTCTTGGGTAGAATTGGCAGCGCCACCACCAGCACTGGAGGATGTCCCATCCATTGGGAATGAGGTTGATTTCTCTGAGCCACTTGCCTCTACAACACAAGTGGATCGATGACTACAATATAGGATGATGAATCTCCAACGACTATGGCATCTGCAACACAAGATGCTATGGTTCTAGCATCTTTAGTTCAACAGCAAAGACCAAAAACAAGGCTACAAAGTGGCACTGTTAAGCCATTACTTCGTACAGATGGCACCATAAGGTATGGTTGATTTAGTTCTATATGAGAACCAGAAAATTTACAAGAGGCACCACAAGATACAAATTAAAGTAGTGCAACGCTATGGAAGTTGAGTATCAAGCACTTATGAAAAACAAGACATGGCACCTAGTACCTCCATAAGAAGGCAACAATGTGATTGATTGTAAATGGGTTTATAAAGTCAAAATAAAGGTAGATGGATCCATTGATAGATACAAGGCAACATTGGTTGCAAAAGGGTTTAAACAAAGGTATGGCATAGACTATGGAGATACATTTAGTACAGTTGTTAAAGTTGCTACTATTTAGCTTGTTTTAGCAATTGTAGTATGAAAAGGGTGGAGTCTGAGATATATAGTTAGATGTACAGAACATGTTCTTGCATGGCGTTCTAGAAGAGGTCTACATGAAGCAACCATCTAGGTATGAAAACAAACAAGCTCCACATTACATTTCTAAGTTGGATATGGCTATCTATGGTTTAACACAAGCCCCTAGAGCATGGTATTCTAAACTAAGTTCAAAACTTCAGCAACTGAGATTCAAGACATCAAAGTTAGATACATCTCTTTTTAATTATCACAAGTTAAATACCACTATTTTCGTGTTGATATATGTGGATGACATTATAGTATCTAGTTCATCAAGTGATGCAGTTTTAGCCCTTCTAATGGTTTTAAGTGATAGCTTTGCTCCAAAAGATCTTAGAAGCTTACACTATTTTCTTGGTATAGAAGTTATGAAAATTAATGATGGAATAGCCTTGACCCAAGAGAAATATGCTCATGATTTATTGAGAAGGGTCAACATGCACAACTGTAAGGAAGTATCAACTCCCCTATCTACCTTAGAAAAGCTTTCGGCCTATGACAGTGAACCACTCGGACCTCAAGATTGTACCATGTATGGAAGCATTGTAGGTGCTCTCAATATTTAACTATTACAAGACCAGACATGTCATTTCCCCTACATTTTTAGTAAACAAGGTATGCCAATATATCTGTGCACCAAGCACCACTGGCGGAGCCTAGTGGAGGCCTATCGGTGTTTTGTAAACTGGACTAGTAAACTTATACGATTGTCGTGCTGCTCTAGGAAGATGATGGTAGCATCCAAAAGACACGAGGATTTATACTGGTTCAGGCTAGAGCCCTACGTCTAGTCTCAAAGATGATTGAGTGCGTGTTCCTCGCTTGAATGCTCTGAAGTTCTTACAATGGGGGGTGCAAGAATGGTGGAAGAGGAAGAAGAGCTAAAGGTAGAAGATGGGTAGCCCAAAGGGAAATTTCAGGGGCCCTACTATGATGGAGAGTGAGTGAATGAGTAGAGGACTCAGAATCCCTGGAAAGGGTGCCCTGGCTACCCTTATATAGAGGTCGGGGCAAGGACACATACAAAGGAGGAGGTTCTCCCAACCGAAGGGTCGTGAGCATGAGGGAGGGCCTAGCTAACTTGGCTTGTAAGCCACGCCATCTTGTGGAGTACGCCCGGATGTGGCTGTTGTCATCGTCTTGTGGCCACATCATAGCATGGTGTGGCATGGTCCTTTTGCACTGATTGTGGTGGCACTATAGGCATGATGGTGGTGCACCAGCCATCCTGTGCGACATGGTCTCCGCCGTGGTCTTCGTCATCATCTCCTGGTTTTCTAGGGCGTCATATGAGAGTTAGTAGCCGCCCCTAGGTCATCGATCGCCTGGTTGTCTTGAGGAGCTAAAGGCCATGATCCTAATCACTAGGGTTGTGATTCCCCACCGGTCTAGATGGCCTTCAAGTCAAAGCCTTCATTGTGGATCCCATCCCATAGTGGGTGGGGTCGTACATGCATCTTGTCGGGCCATATCTGGTTGGTGGTCTTCATGCCTGTCATCACTGCCCTGGGGCAGTATTGTCTTGTTTGAGCTACATGGTGTAGGATTGGTGTCTGACTCGGACCGAGGTGACTGCTGTCCCCTCAGCTCTTGCAAGGTTAGTGCGGTGTACCTGTCCTTATCAGAACAAGCATACTTGGTGGGGCTTGACCTCTCCTCGTCCCTTCTAGGGGTTGTGACGAGGGAGAGTGTAACACCCTAGTGTTAAGCATTGCATTTGGCACTTGCATTTCATGAGCACAAGCATCTTCCAAGCATTCATGAACATGAGCATATGAATTTTCATCTCGTTCTTATACCTTATCACATGAAATGTTGATTTTATATATATGCTTATGCTTGTAATCATGTATGACCAATGTATGAAATGGTTGTGAGGTCATTAAAACACGTTAGACACACCTAGAATGATAATTGGAACAATGTTTATATTCATGATATAGACCAAATTTGCTTCTAAGTGTTGGTTTCATTTGAAATGCCATTTTCATGATACTAGTTTGACCAAAGTTGAACAGTAGCTTAGAGTGTTTGCATGGCTATGTGACCTAAATAAAAGTTGTAGTTCACATCATGGGTAACAAACTTTGTTTAAGGGTCATGAGCTGAATCAGTGTCTAACATGGTCAAATAGAGCTCACAAGTATCAACAAAATGTTGTTTTGTGACTTAAATTTTTTTCTGTGTAGAATGCTGATTTTAGTTTCAACGTAGCCTACTTTAGAGCTTTGTAGTTCGAAAACCATGGCGATTTAGACAAAACTTCTTTAATCAATCTTGTAGTACTCGTGTAGCTCTACACTTTGTATTAATGAAGTTTTCACTGATTCACCATGGTTTAGGAGATTGGGAGGTCGGAAAATCAAGTTTCAGTCAACTGAATGGAGCTCACCGATTCAAAATCTCAGCCGATGTCATGGCTGACCACGCCAGGAGCCATGTGCCGTGTGTCACCGCTCGCCTGACCGCACATCCATTATGTCCCCGTGTCCTTGTGCTAAAGAGGAGAAGAGGCTATGCACTCGCTCTCCACTCTCACTCACGCGCCCTCCCTCCTCGCTCGCTCTCACTTGCCTCTGCCTCGCCTCTCTCTTAGCCTCGCCGTGCTCGAGTGAACCACAGCATCATGCCATCGCTGCCGTACCTCCGCCCCGCTTGCACGCCACCGCCACCGTGCCATTGTGTGAATGCTCGCACACACCGCTTGACCATCACCTCCTCCACCTCGCCGACAACCTATTACCTTAACCTAAGCCAAGGTTAAGGCCTATAGGCCGTCGCCATCATTGCGCCATCGCTGAGAGTGCCGCCGCCATGCACACCACCGTGGCTATGGATGCTCGGTTTTCTTCCTCGCACGCTTCTAGACGTTAGGGTTAGGTTAGAGCTAGGTCTAACTCGAGGCAAGAGCCTAAGGCCAATGTCAGCCTCGTCAAAGCAGAACACTGCCATCTTGTCATTGTGCTTGCACCGTCATATTGCCATGCATGCGGTCGTGCCTCACCGATGCCCTCACAAGCCCTAATCCAAACCCTAGAACTCCGCTAGGTCACCCTTGAACCGTAGCCGTGCTCCCCCAAGCTTGTCACGATAGGAGACAGCCGGAGCACCACTGTGCGCCACTGCCGAGCCACCATGGCCACCGTCAAGCTAGCTTCGGTGAGTCTCTGAGCCAACCTAGGATACCGGTCGATGCAGATTGAGTTGGGGAACACGTCGGTGGTGACGCTACCGCCGGTGACCTCGCCGTCGGCGAGCTTTTCAACAGTCAACTACCGCCTCTGCCACGGTCTCACTGGCACGTGGGGGCAGGTTGACCTGTGGGCTCCCGCTGTCATCCACCATGGGTATATAGACCGGGTGCACCTAACTGTAGCGCCCGAGTAAATTTGATTTTCTTTATTTATTTCATAAATTTTGTTGCTAACTTCCAAAAATTATATCTAGAGCTAGGAGTATCCAAATGGGGTGAACCAAATTTTATTAGATTCATCTTGAAGTGTACTATTTGATAAAAATATGAAATCTACTATTTAGTGTATTTTTTGGGAGAATTAAATTCAGCAAGATAAGTGCTTTTAAAATAGTTTTTATCTTGTAAATTGCATAACTTGAGCTAGGAAGGTGATAAAATTGTGATTCTAGTTTTGCTGGTCTTGTGTTGACATGCTCTAGCTTAGAAAAATATTAAACCTATAGTAAGCATACTTGAAATATGGTCCTCCTATTTAATCTTAATTAATTGCTAGTTTCTAGTGAAAATAAATGGGGTAAAAATACATAACATATGATCATGTAAATTTTTACACAGTATTATCATGCTAGGATAAAAGTAAGAAAAATATTAAATCTGTTGTTTGGCACTTTTTACTATACTAAACTATATTTGCTAAAATAAGCATATGTAACTTATCATTTTTGTAGAGGTAGCTATACTTGTCCAAATGGTATGAAATTTGTACAGTAGACTATTAGGGTCATTTGTAGGCTACTATAATTTTCTCAGAATTTATTGAGCACTAAAAATATTTATCCTTTAAATCACCTTATTATCTAAGGAAATTAATAAATAAATGTAAATAAATTAGTTAGGCTTAACCATGATGTTTTCTGTGGTGTGTGTGATGCATGTAATATGTTGATACTATTAGTAAGGCTTAGAAGTATTTGTTTATAGGTAGCTAGTTAATTATTGCCTTATAATTCAACTAGATGGCTGCATGTATAGTTTATGTTGTGGTGATGATTTCATGATGATAATGATCTTTTCTGTAAAGATGGTTAATAACAAAGTTGTAGATAACTCACTTATATACCTGATATTAAATTTTATAGTCATAGGTCTTATGGTTTAAGAATTATGGCTGTTAGAAGTCTGCTGTAAAAAATGCTTACTCTCTAGACAGATCTAAAAGATTGAGTTGTTTAACCTAGATAACTACTGAATCACATTAAAATGATTAAAAGAAAGTTGTAGGCAATTTAATAAGCTTTCTATAATGTCCACAACCATATTATTTTGATGTGTATAACTCTAGTTATAATAAAAACAAGTGACTATTGTCTTATAGTCTAAAAAATGATTTACATAAGTGTTTGTTTAAGTTACTAGAGAAGAGATATGCACCTACTCAGTAAAAGAAAATATAACTTGTTATCACCGTAATGCACTGCTGCTAAGAACAGTTATGAGGATGCATTCATCACATCATATCATATTATACATGTCATTACATATGCATTCGTGATATCTTATTTTATGCTCATGCATATAGGATTGTCCGAGGGGATCACTTTATTGGAATTCAACGAAGAAGAAGAGAAACAACATGAGGCACCTCTGGCCATAGCTCTAGAAGGAGAGGAGCAAACTCTTGAAGACTTACCTGAGTGCCTAGACCATAGGCCAACTTCTTTTATCAAAGGCAAGCCTCGGAGCATTTTAAGCCTCCCATGTTTTACAAAATATCACTTGAGTCTTTTATGTTTGATGCATTAGGTTATAAGAGTTGATCAGAAACACTCCTTGCCCATATATATATATATACCTTTAACCCTATGTAGGTCCAGGATTAAATATGTGCTTAGCCATGCTTAGACTGGTAGAAGTCGGGTGATTTCTTGTCACCTGCGAGATATAGGTGGATACCGAAGCATGGTTGACTATATTTGCTATCGTGGAACAGAACCATGGGGTAATGTAACTAGAGGTCAGGCGAAGTCTATGTGTAGGTTGACTCATGTGATTCCGTCTGTGTCGATTAAGGACCGTACCGTTATTGGTGCTTCTATCGAGATTAAACACATGCCTCTCACTTAGCTGGCTGGATAACTCATTCCGACCGCAAAGCCAAGTAGCTCAACTCAGGCTAGGCCCCATTCTGTAAAAGTGCACACTCTGTATGGTAGTAAGGATGTGCGGGGAGCTAGACGTGAGCCTAAGGACAGGGCGGGCCTAAATGATGGTTCGGATGAACATGGAATTATTATACTGGCTATGGTTACTACTGTATGTTACTAAATGATATACCACATGTTTGGCACAGGTTAGTTGCTAATCTAGAGATGAATAGCTATAATTAACTTGATGGCCAAATTATAACTGTATACTTGAATTGTTAAGCTTTTTATGCAAAATGTTGTCAAGCTAGCTCCACTTATATAGCCTTGCATAATCCTTGGAGTCACTTTATTTTTGGTTTATGATGGGTAAGTCTAGCTGAGTACCTTCTTGTACTTAGGGTTTATTTCCCATTGTTGTAGATAGTATTATGTATCATGGCTACTATAAGAACAACTTCTATCCCGCCATGGATGAGGAGTAGGGCCCTAGGCAAGACATCTCTTATTAATCCCTCTCTTATGCTTTTGTGGAAATATGATCATGAGCTAGCACCGTATTGGAACAATGATGACAGATGATGGTTTCAAACTCTATTTGCTTCCGCTACTACTTTATTTGAACTTGGTTTGTAATAACTTTTAATCGTACTCTAATGTATGGAACTATATTTGTGAACTTTATGTAACGTGTGACATGTATGTTGAATCATGTACGATCTTGGTTGTATGTTGGTTGAATCGAGACCCTTTGTGGTACTCGACGGACTACCGGGTTTATATGTGTGACAGAACCACCCAATTTATACAAGATCAAGTACGGCTATCCCCGCTAACACGTTGACACGTGCATACTTTCACTCATATAAACCCGATAGTTCACCGAGTGTCCCGAAAGACCTCGGTAAATCAACATCACAACCAAGATCACGTGATTAAGCAAATACACATCACATACACAGGGTTGCAGCAGAAATAATATTACAAGTTTGGGTTCACAAATAATAGTACAAGTTTGGGTTTCAAAACCGATTAGTGAAAACAACATAGCTTTTAAAAGATTACATTAATATATGTTCCAAATATATTGCTAGCATAAGTGCATCATCCGACAAAAGCATATGGATGAGAAGTAACTATAGAATCACCGAGCCCACCGGTGGTTATCCACCATCTTCAGCAGGCCGAGAACTTCACCTACAACAAGGTGGGATAAACCCTGAGTACTCGAATGTACTCAGCTAGACTTACCCGTCGGAAACCAAAACAAATGACACCAAGGATCATGCATAGCTTAATTTAGTGGATCTGGCTGGACAACCTTTTTGCATAAAAGCTTAAGTAACCATTAGCATTATTCACCTGTACTAGCAGTGACTTTTAGCCATTACCACATCTATATTAGCACCTGTACTAATCAATCACTTGATTAAGTTGCAAATAATAATAACCATATTAGGTATTTCATGGCTCATTGTCATTTTCATCATCATCATCATCATCATTTAACCATATCTTTAAATTTAGTGAATCTACGTTGCCGCTGCTCAGTCAAGTTCTCACTATCCGGGAGAGACGGCGATTCGAATCGATTCCTATCCAGCTGAAGGGGTATTCCTAACACCAACCCAGGCATACCACGCGAAGGCAGCCTTAGGTCACCTTTGGTACATCTCAGGAATCGCGGCTCCGAGCGGCGTCGCACCCTCAGGGAGTCCACTCTACCAGGTGGTCAATCTCACCTCGGACTTACGCCAATAGCTTCCCGCACATCCTTACTACCGCCAGGGTGCGCACTTTCACTTCTCGGTCTTCTGGCCTGAGTTGAGCTACTCGGCTTCACGGTCGGAACGAGTTATCTGGCCAACTAAGTGATAGGCATGCGTTCAACATGACATGAGGACGTACAATGAATCAGTCCTTAACCGACACAGACGGGGATGGATTCACAACCAAGACCTCCATGCCTTGTTGCTGCACTATTGTCATCCCATCCGGTCTCTTTCCATTATTAACACATGGTTCTTTTTCATGATAGTAAATATAGCCAACCATGACCAGAGCTCATCCTACATCTCGCAGGTGACAGGAAATCACCCGACTTCTACCGGTCTAAGCATAGCTAAGCATCATTCGATCCTACACTTAATTAGGATTCATAGGATTTTATCTAGACAAGGTAAGGATATAATGCAACAATTGGTTCCAACCAATTCCTATACTTAATGCATCATCAACAATAAAAGATACTCAAGATATTTGTAAAAACATGGGAGACTTAGAATGCTCCAGGGCTTGCCTAGGATCCGACACAAGTCAGTTTAGTTAGCTTGCACCGTCTTGGTGACCTCTCCGGTCCTAGCACTTGCTTAGTCCTTCCATCTTCGGGATAGATCCACCAAACCCAACCTTCGAGTTCGGCTTCACATCACGTCCTTCACGTGGTTCATCTAGCACACCTAGATGAGATGCAAGATGCAAGTGCATGAATATGAAGAATGGTAATACAAGAGTCATCACATAAACATTCTAGACAAACATAAGATTATGCAAGACATAGACACCAATAGCTATTTAACTAACATCACACAACTAACTATAGAGAGCAAGCACATCAAGCAGGACACAAGTTTAACAAGGTCACAAGTATCATAACTTGACCATCAACAAGGGCATAAGCCACACTTAGCAACACATGGAGTAAACAACTACAACTAGCATATGTCTATTTCTGGACTAGAAACAACAGCTTCATGTTTGGATCATAACTAGAGTTATACAAATCCAATAGCTATGCAACAAGACATTCTGGAAAGCTTATGGATTTTTCTACAATTCATCTTTAATCATCTTAGCATGATTCTCAAGTTAACTAAGTCAAATATACCCATTTACAGAAACTGGTCCACAATTGACAGAGAGCAGCCATTTCTGAAACCCAACTTTAAGCAGGCATAACTCACAAACCACAAGGCCAGATACCACCAAATTTTAACACAAGCTAGATACATGAATTATCTACAACTTTTGTATAAACAAGTTTCACAACAAAACACATTATCTGGAAGAACTTTGCTAGGTTCCCAGATCTGTCCATAAACCACATCGGCAAGAAAATAATTATTAACTTATGTTGCAAACACATAATTGGGCAAAACCAACTTTACCAACATTTCACACATGACTAAAGAACACCAGAAAGCATAGTGCTCACCTCTAAATAAATTTTCTTAAAGCATTTCTTAATTTATTTAGACATCAAGGTGTATTTAAGAACATATACAAAAAATGCACAATAAATTCTACAAAAATTACAGTAACTCACATATCCTGTCAATAGTCTACTGTACAAATTTCATACCATTTGCATAAGTATAGCTGCCTCTATGAAAAAGACAATTTGCTATTGCAAGAAATCATATGAGAGCGAGATAAACCAATAACTCACTCATACTTCATCCAATACTCATGAAATTTTTACCACACATCAACTATCACATGAGTAGCATGCCACAAAAATTTCACTTCGTTTGGAGCCCTAGATCTACAGTTATGGAAAATAACAAACTCAACTAGCATTACAACCTTACTGCACAAATCTATTTTTGCAGCCAAAACTTTAAACTAAAACATGCCATATTATAGATCCAATCCATAGACAATTTCACTAGGATTCCAAAAAGTCCTCATTTGCTATTTTACGAATTTCCTATGAATTACTATGAATTTCCAAAATTCAGCAAATTTCCTGCAAAAAGGTCCATAACAACACTATTCATTCGAGTCATAGACTTCGCAGTTAGGCCCTTCCCTTTTGTCAAATTTGAGCCCAAGGCCCCTGGTCAGAATCTAGAGCAGAGAAGCATGCCGGGCTTGATGTTGCCGGCCGAAGGTGGCTCGTTGGCGACGGGGGATGGGCCACGCGAGGTCCGAGGCACCTGGACGCACCCGAAGGTGGCTTCGGCTTGGCCAGAGGCTGTCCGTGGCCTCCTGGCCACGCGCACAGGCGCCCACGGTGGCCACGGCACTGGCGGCCACGCGCTACGGCAGCATGGAGAGGCCGGGGAGGGGTGCGCCGAGTAGAGGAGGAAGAGGCGGAGCTGTTGGTTCACGCGGTGGGTCATGAGGGGGCTCGGAAGCCAGGGAACAGTAATGACGGCGAGCTCGGCCTGCAGGCCATGGCGGACGCGTCGCTCCGGTGGTTCGCCGCGCATGTGGTTGAGAACGGCGGTGGCGCGAGGCGGCTATGAGGCCAGGGAGGCCAAGCTAGTGGCGGCTCCTGGCTTGAGGCGTGCAGCACCGTAGTGGTAGCGAGCTCTGATTGTCGGCCATGGCGGCGGCGCACAGTGACGACGATAGCCGGAGAGAGGGCGAATGGAGAGGGCAGTGGAGCAGGCTCGGGCTCGGCTGTCCAAAACGAGGAGAGCAAGGCGAGGTGGCGCTCATGCAACGAGCGAGGCCAGCCACGTGATGTTCAGTTCCTGCACAGAGGCAGCCATGAAGCCACGGCAGCACAGTTCAAAATTTATAATTCTACCTCAAAACTACCACTGAAACCCAATCTTCGGCTCCCTCAAACTCTCAAACCGACGCGAATTAGCGAGATATCCATTAATAAGAGTGGTAGAGCTACATGAGTACATCAATATTGCTTATATGAAGTTGAGCTGGTTAGGCCTGGTTTGGGAGATACAAGTTTCCAAAGTGGGGTACACGAAAACTCAAAACACGAATTCAGTCATCCAGACTTAGTCAAATTTTGAGCTCCCCAAAACAGCCATGGATTCCAACTTGAGGTCTCGTTTTGACTTGCTTACCAGCTGATCTAGCTCTTGGTACAAAAATAAAGTTTGTTGTACATAACATGGACTTCAACTTTTATTTAGGGTGCAACTCCATGCAAGCACTGTAAGTGATTGGTCAACACAGGTCAAAGTAGCATCGCGATAAAGCTTAAATCTGAGTTTTAGACCGATTGATGCATTTTCTTGACATTTGCCCAACATGAACCTTTCATGACTTTTGTTGTAGAGTTCATCTAGAGTCATTTGGGCAAGGTTGCAAGGTTTTGTTGATGACCTACATTTCCATTCACTTAATAGTGCAATTCATGCAAAGATATGACTTATCATTTCATGTGACTTTTTGATTCCAAATTTCATGAAACTTTTCCATGGATCAATATAGATGGATATTGATATGAGACACATGAAACAAGTACATCCAGCATTACTCAAGCATACTTTTTTTAGAAAGGGCAACATGTAAGTAATGGTGTATGGTCCAAGTTTAAGTGGTGGCTCATTTTCATATGTTTGACCTAACATCTCCAACACCACTTAACATGTCATGGTTGAGCTCAAACCCATTGCTTACTGGTGGCAAACACTTGGGGTGTTACAGCCCTCCCCCCTTAAAGGAATCGCGTCCCGAGATTCAGGACGAAAGACTTTTATGGAAGAGAGACATATTACCAGTTTCCAATATCAGCGATAGCTTTAGGCTACATAGCTTCAAGCATCAGAGGGACCAAATTGGTCGAGACAACTTTCTATACTTGGTCTTTGTAGTAAATTTTTGTCAAAATGATTTCATTGATTGGCTCCCATAAAGCATTGTTACATTGGGAGGAATCCACGATAGCACTGTCCTGCATACTTCGTCCTCAATGTACGAAGAGTGATACAAGCGTAGACTAAATACTTGTAACATCTACTTCCCTAGTGGATATAGCACAGACCTATGGACTTTGCACTAGACCACAATCTGTTGTTGGATATTCCTTGCAATGGTGCTATATTTGTTCCCAAGGTTTGAAAAGCAGTTCTCTACTAAAGTGGCTTGAGCACAACTTCTCATAAAGGATGTGATCATAGATGGGGTAAACATCCTTTGAGGGTATGAGAAGCTAGTTAACCCATATCCAAACTGGTTGTAGTGGTGCAATCACTCATATGTCAACTGATGGAAAGCTACATAATGTTCCATGTGTGTAGTGCTCTTTCTCTGATAACAATACTGTATTACCTGAGTCCGTTGAGTGAGTGGTGAATGTGATAGCTGACTCTGTTGACTCAGCGTTTTTGACGACCATTATTTAAGGGAATTCTCGTATCCAAGCGGCAACAGTTATCTGAGTTGTATCTAAGGCAACCCCTTGGGTAAAACACATGGAAGATGCCTTAGGCATGTCAGCATTGGAGAACCATTGATGCAGAAGGATGTTAGCAAGGCTTGGAGGGCAACACAAGTTGCAAGTAATCACAAAACTAGGGACTAGTTTACTACCAAGCAGGTTAAGTACAATTTGCCTTCGTGGTGCAGTTGCTTAGTACGTTGAGTTGACTAGCACTATATCAAAACTATCTTTGTGGAACTACTTTTGAAATTGGGGCTTCATTTCTAATGTCAGTCAATATCTCCAAATCACAATTTTGAAATCTGCTGTTTGACGCCTTTCAAATTGCTTCCGATTTGCAAGGGTACAAATTGACTCGTAGAACACCTCGATTGCTCGAACATTGTTGATAGAAGAGGCCAAGAACAAGGTACAAAGGGGTACAATGAGTCTTCTTTAGGGCATCTAAAGTATTACCTAACGGAAAAACATTGACCATGTTGCATACCTTGGCATCAATTGCAAACACAACTTTCGAATGCAAAGGATGACCGCAGTCACAAAGAAATTACAGATTCTGTACTCTTCGGTTTTCTGTTCATATCTCACAAACTATTGCTCCATTGTGCATGAATTTTGGTAGGAATATAGATCCATGAGTCTTCTAACTACTCACCAAAATTCAACTCAACCGGACACCGTTTGACCATCCAAACAATTCATCTACCAAAACTGCTCTGTTCTGAAATGACAGCAAACCGAGCCGACAAGATATCTCTCAAATCTGATGTTTTACTCAACCAATACTCAAACCAACTTAAAACATTGAAGGGTCCTAAGCAAGGAATGAGATCACCAAGTTTGGGGTCAATCCAACTTCGTTTGAGTCACTAATCGTCGGCTTGAAGATAACCGGTTTAGTGCCACAAAATCTAGACAGATTTCGTGTTCTCTCTTTTCTTTGCTTCACACGTTGAGGTGTGTGTTTTGCACTCTCTAACCTTTCTCATAGCAGCAGCAGCTCCTTTCTCTAAGGATGTAGACTAAGGTTTTCCATATGTGGTTCTCAGGAAACAACTTAAATCATTTGATTTAGACACCAACTTGACGATGCACAAGCATTGGACTTGTGACTATGTTTTCGGGACATAAAGCATACTCTACAAGGAGGGACTGTCCTACAGAGATAAGGAACTATTCCTATATATCCTTCAGCACTTCATCCAATAGAGTCCGGACATGTGTTAGTGGCACCTAGGGCACAAAGATGCTGACTGAAACTAGGGACGTGCTTTCGCTAGCTCCTTACGTAGCCGATACAACGTCTTGTACTATCTGTGTGATTGTCCAAGATGGAATTGACTTGATAGCACATGTTTTGAAAAACAAAGCAATAGTTGCATTGCTAAACGGCTTGCTATTACATTGCTTAACATTGCTCTACGAGACATAGCCTTTGTAATTAGCAAAAAGTTATCACCTAGCTGGAGGTTAAGCTTCTGACTAGTAACTAATCAGTTGTCTCTCAGCACTAAAAGTTCTAAATCTGCACTCTTGCCAACAATAGTTGTGATTGACGCATAACAGATGGTCGCCATCGAAGTCAGTAGATAAGGGGTCACACTAGAGATGGTTGATCTCGATTGTGCGATCCGCATGCACATAATGATCAAGACTTGGATAGCCAAGTCATAATCATAATGTGACGTTCGATTCTTATCTGACTAACAACTTATCCAACATTAAGTGTTGTGCGCCTTTCTGATCCAACAATGATGACATAAGTTGTTCACTAGGTGACAGACGTCAATACTGGGACAACCAAGTGGAGTCACTTGTCTACCACCTCTTGTAGTCTGTTAATATTTATGTCGGTGACCAGTTCTTCAAAGGTTATCTCCTTTTTTTGTGACTTCTAAAGGAAGCTCTACTACTTTCAGTCAGATATATGGATGGATTGGATCTTCGATAAGATATGGAGAGATAACCAAGGAAGAGCTCACGTGAAAATAACACATCGGTGCAGTTCAGCAATGGATCATGACTAGAAACCTCGATACCGGCGCGCACCTAGCAGCACAACCATGTGCCGGCTGGCCACAAGGAGGCCCTAGGTTCCGTCGCAGCACCGTAGTTGCTACTCATAACACCATTACTGATCACACACCCAAAGTGAATTTTTAAGTTGCACAGATTGGGTCATAAGAACAAGCACTATGCAAAGGAGGGATGGCAAACAAAGGTAGTCACAAGGTTAGGACTCAACAAGGAGGTGATCAGAAGATCAAACACAGCGCAAAAGAACATAGCCTAATTATCAAAGGCAACTAAGCAGGAGACTCTTGCTTAATTTCCAAATACGCATTGTGTCCACCATGGTGATTACCAGGTAAGATTAATATGAGATTTGGTCTTGCCGAGCAACAACATGAGGTCAAGACTGTTAAACATCCAAAGACTTGAAAGAGTTAGAGACAAAACAAACAAGACTCGAGGGACAGAGCCAATGCACAGACTAGAGATTCAGTTGATAAAGCAATGACATGATCTATGAGGAAAAGGTTCCAAAGCCAGGGCAGATAACGATTAGCGTTGCACTAGCTCATCAGTAGGAGAAAGAGCAATGAGGTCCAACAAGGATTTTTGAGCAGGGTCCTCCCACATAGGAGCGGGACAACCACGACACATGCAAGCATTCAAGGGAACTAAGCTTGGGCCTACGGTTCAAGCAAAGGCATGGATGAAGGTCTTCATAGTGCAACGTTCAAGGGCTAGCAACCACATGTACAGGCTCAGGCTCCTAAGAGAGAACTTAATTGGAGACGACAACCATGGGATTATCAAAACTTGGATGATGTTCTAGGATAGCGCTCTTCCACACTCGTATGCTGACCGAGGACAAAAGAGTGACAGCTATGGCACTACCTAGATAATGAGCATCCACACCTACATCATGGTCTTATGCGAGCATTTCGAAACACTCAATCCAATTAGCTTAAATGGCTATTATGAAGCACAAAGCTCATACATCAAGCATTCACCTACAGCAACCCCACTACACATATCATGCAAAACATGGTGGTAAGGCACTATTATCTTTTGTTTCCTTTTTACCGAGTAGGTGGATATCTCTACAAAATAAGTTTTACTTACATTTAGCAATTCAGTTTTCAAAGGGGTGAACATTTTGTTAACTATTAACTTGTCATCTATTTTCTTTGGAAGCAAACATACGAGGCAAAGCTAATCACACACTATCTTCAAGCATAGCTATTCAAGCGGCATGGAACAAGACATTTTGTCTAGCTTTACACAGGGAAGATAGTAACATCACATTGATCACAAGTTACTTAGTATTAGAACAAAGTGAGGGAAGCATATTTATGCACAAGCACAATCATGATGCATGCTCATCCTATTCGTCCTCACGAAATTGCCAGCCTAAGGTGGCAATCACGTTCTATGTCGGTGGCATAACACGTACTCTCTCGATATATAGCTAGTCGTCAGCTACATTCAATCTACGCATTCATGGTTAGCATACCTGCAGGCAAATTCATTGCAGCCCATCCCCACAAGAGATAAATAAGCACACAACGAAAGCAGTAAACTAAGATACTCTCTCTATATATATCCCCAGATATATATACTTCGGTATCCATAGCCACCCGACAGATATACCTGCAATTAAGTACCTTTCATATATACATGTGTGTAACATGTAAATATTCTAGTAGCCACAGCTAACTCTCCCCTAGACCGACAGTTGGACGGTTATGCTCTCACAACTCACACTTACCTGGACGTAGAGGCAATTGATCCATACATTACCACCCAAGCGGATGGCATCCATACTATAGCACGCCGTATGGATGATGAAAGTAAAAATCCCCATGTTAGTACTTAGATAGCCACCTAATAGTCCTTAACTGGGCATAAAGGAGGATGTCGCTAGCATAGTTTTGCAAATAAGTTTTGATAAATTTGTTTGTAGCTAAAGTTTTAGTCAAAATAGGCTTTTTAAAACCAAAACATTGTTTTTAAAATGACGTACATGATAGTATTATGCTTAATCTTGCTCTGATACTAGCTATGATAGAACCGCCCAATTTATACAAGATCAAGTATGGCTGTCCCCGCTAACACGTTGACACACGCATACTTTCACTCATATAAACCCGGTAGTCCACCGAGTGTCCCGAAAGACCTTGGTAAATCAACATCACAACCAAGATCACGTGATTAAGCAAATACACATCACATACACAGGGTTGCAGCGGAAATAATATTACAAGTTTGGGTTCACAAATAATAGTACAAGTTTGGGTTTCAAAACCAATTAGTGAAAACAACATAGCTTTTAAAAGATTACATTAATATATGTTCCAAATACATTGCTAGCATAAGCGACATCATCTGACAAAAGCATATGGATGAGAAGTAACTATAGAATCACCGAGCCCACTAGCGGTTATCCACCATCTTCAGTAGGCCGAGAACTTCACCTACAACAAGGTGGGATAAACCCTGAGTACTCGAATGTACTCAGCCAGACTTACCCATCGGAAACCAAAACAAATGACACCAAGGATCATGCATAGCTTAATTTAGTGGATCTGGCTGGACAACCTTTTTGCATAAAAGCTTGAGTAACCATTAGCATTATTCACCTGTACTAGCAGTGACTTTTAGCCATTACCTCATCTATATTAGCACATGTACTAATCAATCACTTGATTAAGTTGCAAACAATAATAACCATATCAGGTATTTCATGGCTCATTGTCATTTTCATCATCATCATCATCATTTAACCATATCTTTAAATTTATTGAATCTACGTTGCCGCTGCTCAGTCAAGTTCTCACTATCCGGGAGAGATGACGATTCAAATCGATTCCTATCCAGCTGGAGGGGTATTCCTAACACCAACCCAGGCATACCACGTGAAGGCAGCCTTAGGTCACCTTTGGTACATCTTAGGAATCGTGGCTCCGAGCAGCGCCGCACCCTCAGGGAGTCCACTCTGCTAGGTGGTCAATCTCACCTCGGACTTACGCCAATAACTCCCCGCACATCCATACTACCGCCAGGGTGCGCACTTTCACTTCTCAGTCTTCCGGCCTGAGTTGAGCTACTCAGCTTCGTGGTCAGAATGAGTTATCCGGCCAACTAAGTGATAGGCATGCGTTCAACATGACATGAGGACGTACAGCGAATCGGTCCTTAACCGACACAGATGGGGATAGATTCACACCCAAGACCTCCATGCCTTGTTGTTGCACTACTGTTATCCCATCCAGTCTCTTTTCATTATTAACACATGGTTCTTTTTCATGATAGTAAATATAGCCAACCGTGACCAGAGCTCATCCTACATCTCGCAGGTGATAGGAAATCACCCGACTTCTACCGGTCTAAGCATAGCTAAGCATTATTCGATCCTACACTTAATCAGGATTCATAGGATTTTATCTAGACAAGGTAAGGATATAATGCAACAATTGGTTCCAACCAATTCCTATACTTAATGCATCATCAACAATAAAAGATACTCAAGATATTTGTAAAAACATGGGAGACTTAGAATGCTCTGGGGCTTGCCTGGGATCCGACACAAGCCAGTTCAGTTAGCTTGCACCGTCTTGGTGACCTCTCCGGTCCTAGCACTTGCTTAGTCCTTCCATCTTTGGGATAGATCCACCAAACCCAACCTTCGAGTTCGGCTTCACATCACGTCCTTCACGTGGTTCATCTAGCGCACCTAGATGAGATGCAAGATGCAAGTGCATGAATATGAAGAATGGTAATACAAGAGTCATCACATAAACATTCTAGACAAACACAAGATTATGCAAGACATAGACACCAATAGCTATTTAACTAACGTCACACAACTAACTATAGAGAGCAAGCACATCAAGCAGGACACAAGTTTAACAAGGTCACAAGTATCATAACTTGACCATCAACAAGGGCATAAGCCACACTTAGCAACACATGGAGTAAACAACCACAACTAGAATATGTCTATTTCTAGACTGGAAACAATAGCTTCATGTTTGGATCATAACTAGAGTTATACAAATCCAATAGCCATGCAACAAGACATTATGGAAAGCTTATGGATTTTTATACAATTCATCTTTAATCATCTTAGCATGATTCTCAAGTTAACTAACTCAAATATACCCATTTATAGAAACTGGTCCACAATTGATAGAGAGCAGCCATTTCTGAAACCCAACTTTAAACAGGCATAACTCACAAACCACACGGCCAAATACCACCAAATTTTAACAGAAGCTAGATATATGAATTATCTACAACTTTTGTATAAACAAGTTTCACAACAAAACACATTATCTAGAAGAACTTTGCTAGGTTCCCAGATCTGTCCATAAACCACATCGGCAAGAAAATAATTATTAACTTATGTTGCAAACACATAATTGGGCAAAACCAACTTTACCAACATTTCACACATGACTAAAGAACACCATAAAGCATAGTGCTCACCTCTAAATAAATTTTCTTAAAGCATTTCTTAATTTATTTAGACATCAAGGTGTATTTAAGAACATATACCAAAAATGCACAATAAATTCTACAAAAATTATAGTAGCTCACATATCCTCTCAATAGTCTACTGTACAAATTTCATACCATTTGCATAAGTATAGCTACCTCTATGAAAAAGACAATTTGTTATTACGAGAAATCATATGAGAGCGAGACAAACCAATAACTCACTCATACTTCATCCAATACTCATGAAATTTTTACCACACATCAACTATCACATGAGTAGCATGCCACCAAAATTTCACTTCATTTGGAGCCCCAGATCTACAGTTATGGAAAATAACAAATTCAACTAGCATTAAACCTTACTGCACAAATCTATTTTTGCAGACAAAACTTTAAACTAAAACATGCCATATTATAGATCCAGTCCATAGACAATTTCACAAGGATTCCAAAAAGTCCTCATTTGCTATTTTACGAATTTCCTATGAATTACTATGAATTTCCAAAATTCAGCAAATTTCCTGCAAAAAGGTCCTTAATAGCACTATTCATTCGAGTCATAGACTTCGCAGTTAGGCCCTTCCCTTTTGTCAAATTTGAGCCCGATGCCCCTGGTCGGAATTTAGAGCAGAGAAGCATGCCGGGCTTGCTATTGCCGGCCGAAGGAGGCTCGTCGGCGGCGGGGGATGGGCCGCGCGAGGTCCGAGGCACCTGGACGCACCCGAAGGTGGCTTCGGCTCGGCCAGAGCCAGTCCGTGGCCTCCTGGCCATGCGCACAGGCGCCCGCGGCGGCCATGGCATCGGCGGCCGCGCGCTATGGCAGCGAGGAGAGGCCGGGGAGGGGTGCGCCGGGTAGAGGAGGAAGAGGCGGAGCTGTTGGTTCACGCGGTGGGTCATGAGGGGGCTTGGAAGCTAGGGAACGGCAGCGACGACAAGCTCGGCCCACAGGCCATGGCGGACGCGTCGCTCCGGTGGTTCGCTGCGCATGTGGTTGAGAACAGCGGTGGCGTGAGGCGGCTGCGAGGCCAGGGAGGCCGAGCTAGTGGCGGCTCCTGGCTTGAGGCGTGCAGCACCGCAGCGGCAGCGAGCTCTGCTTGACGGCCATGGCGGCGGCGCACAGTGACGACGATAGCTGGAGAGAGGGCGAATGGAGAGGGCAGTGGAGCAGGCTCGGGCTCGGCTGTCCAAAACGAGGAGAGCAAGGCGAAGTGGCGCTCATGCGACGAGCGAGGCCAGCCACGCGGTGTTTAGTTCCTGCACAGAGGCAGCCATGAAGCCACGGTAGCATAGTTCAAAATTTATAATTCTACCTCAAAACTACCACTGAAACCCAATCTTCGGCTCCCTCAAACTCTCAAACCGACATGAATTTGCGAGATATCCAATAATAAGAGTGGTAGAGCTACATGAGTACATCAATATTGCTTATATGAAGTTGAGTTGGTTAGGCCTGGTTTGGGAGATACAAGTTTCCAAAGTGGGGTACACGAAAACTCAAAACACGAATTCAGTCATCCAGACTTAGTCAAATTTCGAGCTCCCCAAAACAGCCATGGATTCCAAATTGAGGTCTCGTTTTGACTTGCTTACCAGCTGATCTAGCTCTTGGTCCAAAAATAAAGTTTGTTGTACATAGCATGGACTTCAACTTTTATTTAGGGTGCAACTCCATGCAAGCACTGTATGTGATTGGTCAACACAGGTCAAAGTAGCATCGCGGTAAAGCTTAAATCTGAGTTTTAGACCGATTGATGCATTTTCTTGACATTTGCCCAACATGAACCTTTCATGACTTTTGTTGTAGAGTTCATCTAGAGTCATTTGGGCAAGGTTGCAAGGTTTGGTTGATGACCTACATTTCCATTCACTTAATAGTGCAATTCATGCAAAGATATGACTTATCATTTCATGTGACTTTTTTATTCTAAATTTCATGAAACTTTTCCATGGATCAATATAGATGGATATTGATACGAGACACATGAAACAAGTACATCCAGCATTACTCAAGCATACTTTTTTTAGAAAGGGCAACATGTAAGCAATGGTGTATGGTCCAAGTTTAAGTGGTGGCTCATTTTCATATGTTTGACCTAACATCTCCAACACCACTTAACATGTCATGGTTGAGCTCAAACCCATTGCTTACTAGTGACAAACACCTGGGGTATTACAATATGGGTTCAAGTATGACAGTGCGACTGCTTGCGGGCTGCTATTGTACATGTGCTCTTATAAATTGGACAGTTCTGCTACAGAGAGTGATGAGGACATCACTACTTCATCGCATACAAGCCAAGTAGAGGAGGAGGTCCAGCATGGGCGTCCAATTCATCTTTTTTGTGGTGGAAGCTGAGTCCAACTCAAGTTCAAGTCCGGTTCGGGCTCTAGGACTAGTCTGCCTTAAACTGGTCACCCAGGACGCATCCGGACTCCATTTTCGACGATCCACATATGGATGGAAAGCTAATTGGATAAATAAACCAACCCAATTGCTTTCACGTCAAAAGGCCTTCAGAATCAACAGGAATCGTCAAAATAAGTCAGTGTCTAGAATCTGTCAGGGTGCTGCGACACCATCTTTTGGTCCGTTGGACCGTGTATCGTGTTTGGGCCCATTAGGGGCCGCGTCCAGGGGGGTGACGCCCAAGACTCTATAAATACCAGCCATCGCTCTCCTTAGGGTTTGAGTTTTGTTTAGTTTTTGATTTCCTTGTGAAACAGACATCGTTTTGCTGCAACTATCGCCGCCAAGGCCGCTTGCTGTGAACCAGGACCCCAGTTCTTGATCTTGTTCGCCTGTGGCGATTAGTCCTTTCGAATAAAGACTTGAACTCCATCTTATTTTCATAAGCCTCATATTTATTTGCAATTTCAGATTGCGTTCATCCCGTTCTTGCTTGTGTTCTCGATTCGCTTGCCGGAAAGCCTTCTCGGCGAGGTCAATCGCGTTCACGTGGTTGATAACCAATGGAGCAGTGGTGTAACGGTTGCGGGGGTCTGAATCAGTCTTGGTTCGAAGCCTAGATCGTGAATGTCGAGTCTCCACCAATCGACGCTATCATACCTTTCGAAAGATCAGGCCTAGTCTACATCAAGTGGTATCAGAGCCCTTGTTGCCCGTTAGGTATACCTTTGTTTTCCCCCTTTAGATTATTACTGTTTTTGCATTACCTATAGTCCACAAAAAAGCCAAAAAATACATCGTCACATATTCCCTATCCTATAGCCTCATTGTGCCATGCAAGTTCATCTCTGATTTGCGTTGTTGAGTTTGTGCCCTAGGTCAAGTTCTTGTTGCTGATTTTAGATCATTTTTAAGTCCAGTTTGTGTTTTTCCCTTTGTTTTTCATCATAATCCGTGAACACCTTCAAGTATTGCTGTGATACCTTTGTATTCATCAAACCCTAGTCCACGCCATCTTACTTGTTACACTTGTCTTCACTGTTTTTATCAAATCCTTGCTGTCGTGACCAATTTTGCGCATATTTTTCCTGTTTTGTCCTCTAATTCGGAGTTCGTTCTTAAAACTGGTCTAGTTTTCGCATACGAACTCCATTTTTGACGTTCCATATATGCAAATCGATCAGAAAAAAATTTTGGATCCGTCCATCCCCCGTATTATCGGGGTTCAAAATTTTTAGATTGGTCAAAAAGTGGTCACAAGATCCTCGTTTCGTGGTCACAAGGTTTTTGTCGATTTTCATCCAGTTTTCTAAAAATTCCACAGGCCACGTCTTACACTTGTTTGAGCTCATATTTTCTGTGGTTACTTCTTTTGTGCTCCTAAGTAAAGGAAAAATATCAAAAAAAAGTCAAAATTTTCCAAAAAAACAACGACAGCCCAAAAAATAGAAAAAAGAGGGGCAAAAAAGGAACAATATCTAGAGGAGCACATAGAGAGCGCCATTTGAGCTGTATTTGCGTGTGTTGTTTTCTACCTTGTTCCTAATTATATTCTTGCTGTCCACATCACTTGATACATCTGGTACTTGGAACGTGAGTAGGCCAGCAACTAAGACAAGTACTTGGGATACTTATTCAGGTTTGCTTTTCAGTTGCGAATTTTGTTATTCCTTGCTACTATATTATGCCTGTTCAAGCTCCACTTTCTTCTAACCAAGTACAGGTTCGCCTTGCAACTGTTACACTCAAGCTACAATGGTATCACAGTCACCGACCGATTGCACCGCCTGTTGCTTTGGTAAGAACACTTGTAAGACCGTGGTAAGACGCTTGAGAGTTGAGTGCCTTATTTTTCCTTGTCCATAACCTAAGTAGTTGGTAGGGATAATACTATTTGTGTTGTCTTTTTCTTTCTACTAACCATGTCAGGAAAAGCCAGAGGCAGCGGCCAAGGAAACGAGGACGCACCTATAGATTTCAATGACTATGTTTCTAAGAACGAGCTCCATGCCATTCTTGATGACAAGTTCAATGAGATCCTTCAACAAATCACCAATTTGGCCAAGAGGATTGAAGATGTTGAACAACGACATCCGGAACCACGTCCTGAAGATGATGATGATGATCTCTCTGAGGAGGACGATGGTGACGCGGAGGCTGAAGCCGAAGCTCAACGACGTGCTGAGGATGCACATAACTGTAATCGGTTGAACTTTAACCGACGCGGTATGGGAGGTAACAACCAAGGTAATAATGATCCTTTCTCTAAAACTAAGTTTAAGATACCTCCTTTTTCTGGTTCTGCTGATCCTAAAGCATACTTAGATTAGGAGATGGCTGTAGATAAAAAATTTAGCTCCCATCAAGTACCTGAAGAATATAGAGTTAGACTTGCTACTAGTGAGTTTACTAGTTTTGCTCTTTTCTGGTGGAATGATATTTGCAATAATGCTAATGCTCAAATACCTCAAACCTGGACTGTACTTAAACGACGAATGAAATCAAGATTTGTTCCTCCATACTATCAGCGTGATCTACGGTTAAAACTACAACGTTTAAATCAAGGTAGTAAAACTATTGAGGAATATTATCAGGAGCTATTAATTGGTCTAGCACATAGTAACATATAAGAGGATGATATGGATAAGTGTTCTAGATTTTTTGGAGGTTTACGTCGTGAAATACAGGATGTCCTTGACTATAAAGAATGGACTAGATTTTCCCAATTATATCATTATGCTATTAAAGCTGAAAGAGAAGTACAGGGACGACAACCTAGGCGATCCACGACTCCATCCATGACTCCATCCATTCCTTCACGTCCAACCAAGGTGAGTAAATTTTCTAATGTGCAGACACCACCAGCGCCTATAAAGAAGAATTCTCCTATCACACCTTCCTCTAGCAGCTCTTCTAAAGTTGTGTGCCACCACTGCAAGGGCATGGGACATATTGCTAAAGAATGCCCCAGCAAACGCGCATATATTGCTACTGATGATGGTGGGTATGCTAGTGCTAGTGATGAAGAGAATGAATTTGCACTTGCAACTGATCTTTATGCAGATAAATTTGCGGATAGTGCTGAAGATCCTGATGAGGTAATTGATAGTGTGGCATGCATTGTAGACTACAAATCAATCCTTGTTCAGCGTGTTTTGAGTACACAAGTTGAGCCAGTAGACAAGCTACAACGCCATAATTTGTTTCAAATGTTCCTCATTGTCAATAATTTCTGTGTTCGTGCTATAATTGATGGAGGGAGCAGCAATAATTTAGTAAGTTCTGAGCTTGTCAAGACTCTTGGTTTATCTACACGTGCTCTTCCACATTCATACCATGTTCAGTGGTTCAACAATAGTGGTAAGGCAAAGATAACACAATCTGCTTGTGTGCAATTTTCTATCGGGTCATACCATGGTTATGCTGATTTTGATGTCGTGCCTATGCAAGCTTGTTCGCTTTTGTTAGGCCGCCCTTGGCAATATGATAATAATGTTGTACATCATGGTAGGCAAAATAGATATACTTTTATGTTTAAAGGAAAGACCATTGCTTTACTTCCTTTATCACCTGCTGAAATTGTGCAATATGAAAAGGAACTTGCTGAAAAGAAAAAGAAAGGACATGATAAAGACTTTAGCAAACCAACAAATGAACCATCAAGTAACATGAAAGAAGTTTTATTTGCTCTTAAATCTGTTCTTGTTGATCATGATGAACCATGTTATGCTCTAACTTGTACATCACCGATATGCCCACCTGATCCTACTCCTAGTGCTATGCCTCTTGTTGGTACTAACCTTTTACAGGAGAAGGAGGATGAATTCCCAACAGGGAAGCCACCATGGCAGCCACCTTTGCGAAGGATGGGGCGCCAAGATGAACGTCTTCTTCCGGAACCATCGTTGCTGTCATCCAATGGAGGAGACGATCTACTTCAGTCGAGGACAACTTCAATTCAAGAAAGGGAGGATGATGAGGACATCACTACTTCATCGCATACAAGCCAAGTAGAGGAGGAGGTCCAGCATGGGCGTCCAATTCATCTTTTTCGTGGTGGAAGCCGAGTCCAACTTAAGTTCGAGTCCGGTTCGGGCTCCAGGACCAGTCTGTCTTAAACTGATCACCCAGGACGCATCCGGACTCCGGTTTCGACGATCCACATGTGGATGGAAAGCTAATTGGATAAGGAAACCAACCCAATTTGTTTCACGTCAAAAGGCCTTCGGAATCAACGGGAATCGTCGAAACAAGTCAGCATCCAGAATTTGTCAGGGTGCTGCGACACCGTCTTTTGGTCCGTTGGACCGTGTATCGTGTTTGGGCCCATTAGGGGCCGCGTCCAGGGGGGGTGACGCCCAAGACTCTATAAATACCAGTCGTCGCTCTCCTTAGGGTTTGGGTTTTGTTTAGTTCTTGATTTCCTCGTGAAATAGACATCGTTTTGCTGCAACTATCGCCGCCAAGGCCGCTTGCTGTGAACCAGGGCCCCAGTTCTTGATCTTGTTCACCTGTGGCGATTAGTCCTTTCGAATAAAGACTTGAACTCCATCTTATTTTCATAAGCCTCATATTTATTTGCAATTTCAGATTGCGTTCATCCCGTTCTTGCTTGTGTTCTCGATTCGCTTGCAGGAAAGCCTTCTCGGCGAGGTCAATCGCGTTCACATGGTTGATAAACAATGGAGCAGTGGTGTAATGGTTGCGGGGGTCTGAATAGGCTTGGTTCGAAGCCTAGATCATGAACGTCGAGTCTCCACCAATCAACGCTATCATACCTTTTGGAAGATCGGGCCTAGTCTACATCAGAGAGGTCGTGCGCCCTTCGAGCGCCATGTGGCTAAAGCATCTCTACCCCTATAATACACCACTTCAAATTATCCTACAGCCACCAAACAAATCTCACCTCTACAGTCATGACCTAAACTATGTCCACCCCACAAAACGCACATAGAAAAAAATAACATTAAAAATATACGTACCAGATTAACTCTCACTTGTTCTCTCTCCTTACTCAACCACATCCAACGGCCGATATTCTTTGGATCTCCCATCCCCGATCTCCCCACTTCACCGCTCCACCCCCACCCACGCGCATAGACGCCGGTCCCGATCCAAGCCGCCGCTTCTGCAGTCGTTAGGGTTGGTAGTGGACGGGTAGTACTCGCAGTAGTGCATGGCGGCGGGAGCGGCGTATGGTGGCGGCGGTTGGTAGCTTTGTAGCTGTACTCGAATGACAGACTTGTTCCCTCCTTCCGTTCCCATACGCGGCGGGGTTGCGCGAGAGGCCCGCCGGAGCCGCCGGATCCGTAGTTGTCGGCGCCGGCGTGCAGGGTCCGCAGCTCGACGACGTTGGCGTGGCCCTCCTTCTAGCGCAGGTGGGTGGTGAGGACATGCCGTAACTGGATCTCGCCGGCTGCTGTGAGGACGAAGCTGCCACCGCCGCCGCGAGGCTAGCAGCCGCCACTCGGGCGCGCCATCAGCCACCGCTCGAGAGGCCGCGAGGCCAGCAGCCGCAGCTCATGAGGCCACGATTGCGTGCTGCAGGGAGCCGCGGAGTGGTGTGCATCACCTCCGGCGGCACTACAGTGCCCCTAGAGCAGCGGTGTGTGCGCTTCATCGATAATTTAGGCTCCGGCCAGCGCGGTGCCGCCTCCACCGAGTACGCAGACAAATCACGCACTCATCTGCTTTTTATTGCTCTGCTTGCTTACTGTTATGGAGCTGGTCCGTTCATCTTTTGGTTCAATGGAGATCGGTTCAATGCAGGTATTTTCTCAAGGCCGGCTACCCTGTCATCTTCATCCATTGCCGGTGAGTCCTCCGAACCAGACAATTTTTGTTCAGTATAGTTGGGGTGGAACTGAACTTGCTGCATGCTCAAAATTTTAACTGAAATTGCCGGTATAGTTCTGTTTGGTGTAGCTAGGCTCGGCTTGTGAAGCCCTCAGAGCCAAATGTCACAGGATGTTCGGTGTAGTTAGGTGCAAGTTGTTTTTGTTCAGTTCTGAATGCCCAAATAAGACAAGTTGTGAGTGACACCTACCTCTTTGCAGTGGGAGCAAGCAGCCTTACTGTAGGTTTCTTCCAGAGGATTCCTTTCTCGATCTTTTTGAGCTCGGTGAAGACTCGGAGATCCAAGGTTTGGACTGTAATCCTGAATTATGCATGTCATGCAAACTGACCCAAAATCTGACTGGTCTGGCGGCTTCCTGTATGGTTTTATGTTACCTGCCTTCTTAGTTTATCTCCTCGCCTTGAATGTTCAATCTTCACACCTCATTCCTTTACAGTAATTACATGTAATGTTCTAATCACTATATGCATTCTTCTTTTGAAACACCTATTTGTATCCTTGTTATGCATCTCAGTTCCACAGTCTCATTCCTCGGTGGTCAAGGCAGCAATTAGCAATTACCGGAAGGTATATATATATGTGCCTCTTGTATGTCGTCTTTCTCTTGTGAAGCATTAGCTGCAACCAGATTGATATGGTACCATGGCTGTCTTGTATTCACTATCATAGGCAACCAGATTGAACGGGTACGATGCGGCGGCGCACCTGACGGAGGAGACATTCTGCAGCATCGGCATCATCTCCGTCTTCGGCTGGGCGTACATTCTGGCCCTCATCTTCAGCATCCAGGTACTTGCTTGCTGAGGAAACTAACACACGTGCAATGCATTGCAGTCAGCTGTCGATTCCTCTCACAAATGTCATCCCATGTCAGATTAATTGATTAAGAAAAAAATTTATTCTATAATATTTGAAACTGCATAGAGAAGGTGGCAATGCGGATGTGGTAGCTGGATAGAGATAGCAATGCAACGTCCTGATATTTGCATCTTTCGGATTCCTACGGATCTACATGAATTCTACTGTGGTTAATTAAAAACAAAAAAAAGGCCATGTCAAACCAGAAAGCAGATCACAGTACTTTAGATGACATAACATACAACAACACAGGTACGAGCGCTTCATGGGCTGTGGCGGAGTTACTTTTATATTTTTATAACCTTCTTAGTTTCAGTTCAACCACCTGTGAATGAGGCTGAGCGGAAGAGGGAAGAGAGGAATAGAAAACAACGAGAATACCGAGCAAGGATAAAGGCTAACGAAACTGACGAGCAGAGAGAAGAGAGGAATAAAAGGCGTCGGGAACAATGCCTTTTAGTTCTGTTTAGTTCTGTTTTTTTCACATTATTTGATACTCCTTTCTCATGGAGTGATTTTTTTTATTCCTCACACTTTTGTGGGTATTGAAAATTGATTCCTCATCAGCAAGAGTAGTATGGATTTTTAGTCCATTTCAGTTGACTCATACATATTATTGCTTCACTGTAGATCAACTTTATTAGTGTTTTTTGCTGCTCTGGTTAGGCGTGAAGATTTGGGAATTGTTGCAGTGACCATACCATCTGAACAATTTTATGCCATGGCAGGATATATGATTTTCATCTGTTCATAATATAAAATTCTCGTAAATATTATTAGCTCAAATTTTTGTAAATATTATTAGTATTGTCGACGCCCTTCGTGGAGGCGAGGAGGAAGCCATGGTGCCTGCTGTCAGCGTCCCGATCGCCCAATCGCCCGCGCCCACGCCCTTCGCGGAGGCGAGGAGGAAGCCATGGTACCTGCTGTCAGCGTCCCGATCGCCCGCGACCCTTCGTGGAGGCGAGGAGGAAGCCGTGGTGCAAAAGTATTTTCCGGATTGTATACATGCTCAAATACAATTATGTAAAAGTTGAACTATGAAAAAAAACATTGGTTGTTTTCATGTGCATTCCAAAAATAAAACCATGGCATCAGCACGGGCATTATACTAGTAAGGAAAGGGTCGCAACTGACCCTAGCCTTTGTGCCTGGCCTGGTTTGCTTGGCTTAGCTAGGCCTCAATCGTTCGGGCCTTCACTAGCTGGTGTATTGTGGGCTGCTTGGCCTACTAACTAATCGGTGCCTTAGGACACCTCAGGGTTATGACCTCGATAGTAGCCCCCGAGCGTTTTTATGATCACGAAGTGAACATGAAAGCGCTGAGATGCATGCACGTTGAGCTTGGGTTCATGGTCTTAGCCTGTCTAAGCTTTGTTGCTCGACCCCTTATGGGCTGGTGCATTCAATGCAATAGGTGGCCGTTGTATTTTTCCTCGTCAGGATGCCTTGACATTGTGGTACGTGACCGTTGAGCCTTGCCATGTTAGTGTGCTGCGCAAAGGGGGCTCGTGACCCCAGCAAGACTGAGCAGTCTCGTCAATGTTGTACTAGCCTTGCCTTTGTGAGAGTCTCGATTTTCTAGGCCAGGACCTCCCATGGTTTTCCACGCGGCGTGGGGAGTTCTGGGCTGTTCGGTCTGCCTTTGGGCCTATAAATACGGGTCCTCTACTATTTGGGCTATTCATGACTACAATTTCAAATCCCTCAAGGTTTCCCCAAATGGATGGGTGTTGAGAGGGCAAGGAGATAAGAGAGGTGAGTTTAAGGAAACCGCGCGGTTCTAGTTATACGTCCCTCTAGGGGTCGCCTGTGGTGGCCAGAGCTGATGTCGCCCCTTCCAATGGCTGGTGCTACCAGGCAGTTTGCGAGCAGGGGAGTTGAAGGCAGTGTGGGCACCAAGTTTGGTCATATGTGACCTCAGGCCTCCATCCTACTACCGCTTCTTGCTCTGGGCCGAGTTGGTTTGGATGCTCGAAGTGGATGGTGGCTAGGGACGTCCCTGGCCTCCTCCCGAGTCTTGCACATTGGCTAGCGGTGCATCATGACCTTTGAGGGAGGTCACCTAATGCTTGCCTTGTGCCATTCATAGAGCAGCAGGAGGAGGAAGTAGCACGGCCTTATCACGCTGCCTATGCTGAGCAGGGCGCAGTCATGACATGGGTGCACTTTGGTCAATGGTTGGTCTCCTTTTGCCATCGTGAAGATAAGGATGGCCCTTGTTGGCTTGGTGGGCTCTATGCTTTCTAAGAATGCTTCCTAGAAGTCTCCTGGTGCACGTGGTGAGCCTCCCAAGACCGTCGATTGCCATCATCATTCCTTTCCCATGTTCTGACCATGAGGTGTGATGCTTGTAAGAGTGATGGTGGGGCAAGCCTTCACCTTACCGTCCCTATTTTTATAGCATCTCCCCTATGGCCTTTAGAGGTGTCACCAGCTGGGTGGTGCCATATCCTCTATACTTCTTGTCTTTTGAGCGACACAGTCGCTCTTGTACTTGCGAATATTAAGGTGATGCTCTCCTTTTGGAGGCTATGAGCTTCTGAATCATGGGGGAATGATTTGTGGGTTCATCCTAAGGTCATTGGTGAGTTCTTCTCATACTGATGATGTGAGGAAATGTTTCCTTGGCCTCTGGATACATGGTTAGGAGGTCCTTTGTGGCCGTGCGTTGGCTTGTAGGTCTTGGACCTTTTGTTTCTCCCATGTGATCGAGCCATGATCACACTTTGGGCTTCGCATTACCCGTCACCCTGGCCATCTACTTTGTTGATCTCTCCTAGAGAGGTTGTGGACCTCTAACAGTTTGTGAGTCTCTAAAGCTGGCCTTAGGTTTGGGGCTTAGGATGTAGGGAAGAGTTAGTCAGGGCTTGGCCCTAACTTCTTTTGGGGTCATGGGGACCCAACTCTATTTTTTCCCTTGCATCCTTGCTGACCTCGAGAGGTTGTGTTGCCTTGCTAAAGGCGGGTTTTGGTTTCACCCCACACAGGGAGAGGCATGTCCACCATAACCACGTGATCGGAGCAGTGCGCCTCGTCGGGGTCTATGGGTAATTCAAGCGGGACCCGATATCCTCCCCAATTGACATGGAGTTTGGTTGTGCCTCACATGAGGCATCCCATAAATTGTTGACTGTCAATCCTGTTGGTCTCCAACTACCTCCACAATGGCCAGAGGGCAAGATACCTCCCCCCAGAGGGGGTCAACCCGAGAGACCTCAAAGTGGACGACTCAAACATAGAGGGAGATGGTCGTGTGGCTCTGCACCACCAATTAGAGCCGCGGGGGCACATCTCCACCCTACCCCTATCCCTTGTGGCCTTGAGCCCTTTGTTGGTATTTCTTAAGGCATATAGAAATAATCCACAAGCGCATGGAATTACCATTATAGCATTTAACCTAGGAGTATTTAGGGTATCATATTTCCATGAGGAACAGAGGTGTAAGAGTCTCTTAAGCTAGTTCACCTAATGATAACAAGAATAAGGATAGCTCGGGTAGCGAGGTTTTCTAAGGATAGAGATCCTAAGCTAAGATAGCTTTGCCACTATATACTTACTTCGGGCACCGGAGCGCACCTGGTCTACTAGGCAATACCGGCTTGTAGCCTATGTTGAACCCAGATGTGGGGGAGTATGAAGGATAGATAGGGGCTGTCACCACCTGCTGCCTACCCCTCAATCATAGGGAAAAAGGCAAACAAAGATAGCCTCTAGCCTAGACACCACGTCTACGCTATCGACAACTACTCTAGCATTGATCAGGGTTATCCTTCTCTATCAGAGCCCTTTACTAGAGTATTTGTCAGAAGGACGAACGACAAACCTGCAAGTAAATAATGAACAAGACTAACTTGAAGTAGAACTCACCACCAAAGATAAACACGAACCTTATACTCAAAGTAGTATTTGAAACATAGAGATACAAGTGGAGAGGAGCCAACGATTCCTAGTATTCCTTCTGCTAAGTGTACAAGGGGCCCCAAGTACACAAGCGAAGGTAGCCAACAACTTTGGTACTTCTCGATTCTTACTCACTCACTCCCTACACTAGAACTAGCTAGAGAACTAAGATATGAATGGAGCTCTTCTCTTCTTGTCACATTGTGACTCTCTTATGTTGTGTTGTGGAAGCCCAAATGGTGTGTGTAGAGGGGGGATACCCCTCTATTTATACTAGGCTTGAGGTGGTGTTGGAGGTTATATTTGGCACGAGCACCGGTCTCCACCACCTCTACATGCTCCTATGCCACCGCCAGATGAAGGAGCGGCAGAGAGGCATCGGTGGGGGGTCGCCCGACCCCTAGGGTCAGTTGCCCCCTAACCTAGGCCTCTTGCCACCGCCTTCGCATGGTGGGCTGTGGACCGGTCTTGGAGCGTAGCCACGTGGGTGTTCGGCCCAAGTTTGCAAGGTAAGTGGGCCTTCCTTCTATTTGTTTGTGTAGAGTCCATGTTTACATTTTCCTGGTTGCGCACTTTGACTCTTTTTCCATGTATTCCAAGTGTGTGTCCTGCAAATGCATAATTCACCAAAACTTATGGAAATTGTTAGTTCTAAAGCCCTATGTCTAAGTTTGGTTTTTATTTGAGTGAATTTTATATGAATGTTGGTAGTTAAAAATGTGAGTTAAGGACCACCAACAAGCTCCCCAACACTTAGCCCTTTGCTTGTCCTCGAGCAAAGTTTAGTGATAAAAGCAATCATGAGCATAACATCTGTAGATATATGGCTTACATAAAGGTTATTCCAACACATTTTTCACACATGTGGGATATGTGGCGTTGGCTAACGTGTTTCCTTAGGTTGTTTAAAAGTGGAACAGTTCTCGAAGCAAAGTTATCTTCCCAATTTCACATCTTAGCAACTTGGAGTTTTTGAAGTTTTTCTCAAGAAAAAAGCATAGTTCACTTTATACTCCTTAAATATCACTCTCAAATCACTCAATGGTATTTAAATCCTTACCAAGGCATAGCAATGTTTTGCCTTGTTTTGTTTTCTCCTACTTCTAAAAAGGTTTATGTGGAGCTTTAGGTAGGGATAAACAATATAGCATACTTGTATTGCATATGTTGTAAAGTCAAATCAAGGATCCAAGGGGAGAGGTGCTATACTCTTAGATCAAGATGTGCATGTGCATGTGCATGGAAAAAGGTAAACTAAAACTATACTCCTTTTGTAGATATAATCTCTCTTATAACTTATTATTTTGAAACATGGCTATCTTTCTTCTTTCCCTTTTTTTCAATACATGAGCCTTCATGTGCTCATAATTTTTTTTATTTTTGCATAGCCCATGTCTCTTCTTCTAAATCACATATTTAGAGATAGATCATTATCTTTTTAGAACATGGAGTATTTGCCTAACAACATTTTTTGTCTACTCCCAGTGTAGGAGCAGAATTTTTTAAGGGATCTAGATGGAAGCATGTTTGTGCGTACTCCTAGTGTAAGAGTAAGTACATGTGGGTGTGCGTGATCTTGATCTTGGGAGCATGATAAATCTCTCAATAAGGGTCAACAAGACTTGACCAAACTCAACACAATAACAAGCAGCTTATGTAGAATGTTGAAGCTTGCAAGATGTCATATTTAGCTTTGGTAGGAATGGCGCACCAATTGAGGAGTATGTGATACTATGGTTTTATATTTATCAAAACAAATTCTCCAAGTACTTTAAACAGAAATGGTAGGATTTCTAAGTTAGAACTATATCACACCTCACAACAACTTAGTCAACATGATTGTCCTATTAGAATATTTTTCCACAAGCATAAGTGTGTGTATATGGAACAAACTTTATGCAAGCTTCTATCTTAGAGATGTTATGAACATGTCACCTTTAAAAATTTATTTTAAATGAAGTGTGGTTTGTTGAATTGTATAGGGGCATTAATTTTAGTGATCAGAATGATGTTTCTTTTAAACTCAAAATTGTAGGGAGTTGTGGGTAGTGTTGCACAAACCATCATTGAAGATGAAGGAGCTTTGAGGAGTTAGAGATGGTTTGGCTAAACCAAGGGTTTAGACAATCCTCTCTAGGGCCATATGTCCTGTCCTTCTGCATATTGTATTATCTGATGTTTTTGTGTAGTGTGTTGGTGGGAGATCTCGAATGTGTGTTTGTCATGCTTGAGAGACCTCCCCACACTTATTGTTGTACCTACTTTTTATTTAACAAAGAAAACAAAAAAGAAACAGACAAGTGCTCTACCAATTGAAACACTAGGGAACCTTAATTTTATGATAATTATTATTACTTTTATTTTTGTTATTTATTATTACTGTTATTTTTATTATTTTTATTTCATTTTATGGGTTCACCCAACTTTCTATCATTTAGCATAAACAAGGCTAAGGTAAATTTTGAAAAATAAACATAGCCTTGATTCATCTCCATAATAGTTTACTTCCATTGTTTATGAAAGTAATACTCAATGTTCATTAATCAAATTTCAACACCATGTCAAATTTTAATTAAGGAAGGCTATTTTAACCTAAGCACCATGCTTAATTAAAAAGCCTATAGATGTACCTTAAGAATACACCCAAACTAGAGCATATGTCATGAACAAAGGAAGCATGAACTGGTATAAGCAAGTTTATATTTTCATGGAGACAAACATGAGTAAAATGTGCTGGTGAACATTTTATTTACCTTTGCATACCTGAGTTCTTACCAGTAGAATTTATAGATGGAAGCTTTGAAGCTGCTGCAGGGGCGGCTGTATATGGTCCATCTTAGGTTATCACCAAGGTTAGGTCACACACACAACTAGTGTGTATGGACCATGAGTTTTAGTGATAGCAAAGGTCTAGAAGAGGAGAATACTCCTTCTTTCTCTTCTTCTCTTTTTTCTCTATTTATTTTTTTTCATCATTATTTTTTTATAATAGATTTTTTTTCTTCTTGAAAGGAAAGATAAAATATAAGGATACATGGGTGAACTAGGTTCAGAGATAATTACGACAACCGTTCTTCGGCAACGGTGCCAGAAATGCTTGTTGGTATTTCTTAATGCATACATAAATAATCCATAAGCGCACGGAATTACCGTTGTAGTATTTCACCCGGGAGTATTCGGGGTATTGTTTTTCCATGAGGAACGGAGGTGTAAAAGTCTCTTAAGCTAGTTCACCTAATGATAATAAGAAGGATAGCTCGAGTAGCGAGGTTTTCTAAGGATAGAGATCCTAAACTAAGATAGCTTTGCCACTATATACTTACTTCGAGCACCGGAGCGCACCTAGTCTACTAGGCGATACCGGCTTGTAACCTACACCAAACTCGGACATGGGGGAGTACTAAGGACAGAGAGGGTTGTCACCACCTGCCGCCTACCCCTCAATCATAGGGAACAAGGCAAACGAAGATAGCCTCTAGCCTAGACACCACGTCTACGCTATCGACAATGACTCTAGCATTGATTAGGGTTATCCATCTCTATCAGGGCCCTTTACTAGAGTATTCATCACAAGGACGAACGACAAACCCACAAGCAAATAATGAACAAGACTAACTTGAAGTAGAACTCTTCACCAAAGATAAACACGAACCTTATACTCCAAGTAGTATTTGGAACATAGAGATACAAGTGGAGAAGAGCCGACGATTCTTGGCATTCCTTCTGCTAAGTGTACAAGGGGCCCCAAGTACACAAGTGGAGCTAGCCGACAACTCTGGTACTTTTCCACTCTTACTCACTCCCTACACTAGAACTAGCTAGAGAACTAAGATATGAATGGAGCTCTTATCTTTTTGTCACATTGTGACTCTCTTGTGTTGTGTTGTGGAAGCCCAAATGGTGTGTGTAGAGGGTGGGGGGTTACCCCTCTATTTATACTGGGCTTGAGGTGGTGCTGGAGGTTATATTTGGCACGAGCACCGGTCTCCATCGCCTCAGCATGCTCCTATGCCACTGCTAGACAAAGGAGCAGCAGAGAGGTACCGGTGGGGGGTCACCTAACTCCTAGGGTTGGCCACCCCCTAACCTGGCCCTCTCGCCACCGCCTTCGCATGGTGGGTTGTGGACCGGTCCTAGAGCAGAGCCATGTGGGTGTTTGGCACAAGTTTTCAAGGTAAGCGGGCCTTCCTTCTATTTGTTTGTGTAGAGTCTGCGTTTATGTTTTCCTAGTTGCGCACTTTGACTCTTTTTCCATGTATTCCAATTGTGTGTCCTGCAAATGCATAATTCACCAAAACTTGTGGAAATTGTTAGTTCTAAAGCCCTATGTCTAAGTTTGGTTTTTATTTGAGTGAATTTTATATGAATGTTGGTGGTTAAAAATGTGAGTTAAGGACCACCAACACCCTTCTAAGGACCGGCCTAATAGAGAGTTTCCTAAGCATGTAGTAGGGTCATGGATGCGGAGGGACGCTCAACGTGTGACCCTAGGGGACTATTGACCTCTCCTAGCCATGTCGCGCCCTGACAGTGCCCTCTCATGAACAGTTGCGCACCATACATTGTGGACACATGAATTGAAAGGTAATAATGAAGGCAAAAGATACGAGGCTTACTTGGGATATGTTACCACATTGGCATCCACCGTTTAGTATTTCGTTTGGCCGCCTCCCTTGCGCTATGAGAAAGTGGTTAGTAAATGCTGGAGGAAATGCATGCATTCAATGCACCTCCTATGATTGTTGTTGGGTCTTGTCTCACCTGGGAGATGGAACCGCCATGTCTTCTGCCTCTTGATTGTGAGTGCGTCTTGAAGTTTGTGCTCATCTTGAACGCCAACCACTGTCTTCTCTACCTTTGTCTTAGTGCCGTCTATTTAACCCGAGGGAAAGGAGGGTAGCGAGTCTCATCCCCACTTCTTCCCCAACTTCAGAGCTTTCCCCAATGTCCAGTCCGAGTGAGAGAATGGTTGTTTTCTTTAAGCGCCATGGTTCACGGCCCATCCCAGCGGCTTCATCATCATCGAGAGGGATCTTTGGAGATTAGGCTCCACCACACCCTACCAGCATTTGTCCTCCATAGGTGATAGGGGAAGTTTCACAAAGATGGGGAGGAATGATGCCATGGGAGGCTTAGGCCGCTAGGATCCCCATGGTTGGTGGGCATGCGCTCCCAGGTCTGGGTCTAGGAGCATTCGAGCATTGACTCGGTGGCTCACGTTCGCTGGCTCGTCGCTAGGCATTCCTCCCCTGCTCTACTAGAAGTGGCGTCGGGGTGGTTCCTAGTGGGGCTCCTCTTCCTTAGTTGTTAGAGGAAGCTCCATGAGTTGGTTGTCCCTGAGCCTTCTTTTGACAGTCCTCTCCTGCTCACGATGCAGCTTCGAAGGCTAGAGACACCTTGTATCGGTCTATCCACTTCATGAGATGTCCATCATGAGTGGGAGGGGATCTGATGATCATTATAACCTCGAGTCCATCTAGTCCTATAACGTGTTAGACTAGATGTTTTTATCCATGGCTTTAGAAGCCGATGATCCTTGTACTTAGGACAGCATTATAATCGATAGATGCATAGTCCTTGAGGCTCTAATGTATGGGTTGCTTTTTCTAATTTCCCTTTTGTAATCGCCAATGTCAATTGTTTGAATGACTTATCTTAGTGATCCTTGGCATGAAGGGTTTTGCTCAAGCTATCCAGTCTCTGTGTTGTTGATTATCGTGAATTGCTCTACCCGACTAGGCTCGTCGTCAAGCCGTTGTCGGGCTGTGGTGATTCATGTTTGTACGCCATGGCATACTCCATCGTAATCGAGGGGGCGGCATATCTATTGTTCCTCACAGGGCCTCCCTCTTGCAGAGTGGCTGCCGCGGACCTAGATGAAGTGGCCTTGCTACATCGTTCGAGCACGTGCCGATGCGCTCAGCGTTCCTGAGCGGGTTGTGTGGGCCGTGTTTCTTGGAGCCTCAAGGGGTTCTCGATGGTTTTGTTCGACTAGATGATGCACCCGCCATGGTTATTCGGGCGAGTGCAAATGTTCCATAGGTGAATTGCTCTTATTGACTTGGTCCTCATCAAGCTCGTCATGTGGGATTTGTCCTTACCGAGGTCGTTTGCTCACTCTTCTTCTTTCAAATGTGTGGGGTCAGCCATGAATGACTGTCTTCTAGCTCGGGCGGGTCTGCTTACTCGAGCATCTTGCATGCTAAGGGATGCTTGGTTGTCATGGAGCTTAGTGCTCCCACACGTGGTTCTGCTGGAGTGTGTGAAAGCTCTAGTTTGGTTTTGGTTAATTGATGAAACCCTAAGTGCTAACCTAGTTTATCAAAGTAATTATGAGATAGGTAGCACTACTCCAAGTGATGAAGCAATGGCGAAGATCATGACGATGGTGATGGCATGGTGATGATCAAATGCTTGAACTTGGAAAAGAAGAAAGAGAAAAACAAAAGGCTCAAGGCAAAAGTATAAATAGTAGGAGCCATTTTGTTTCTATGATCAAGACACTTAGCGAGTGTGATCACATTTAGGTTAAGATAGCCATACTATTAAGAGGGGTGAAACTCGTATTGAAATGCAGTTATTAAAGTGCCACTAGATGCTCTAACTCATTGCATATGCATTTAGGATCTAGTGGAGTGCTAACACCCTTGAAAATGCTTGTGAAAATATGCTAACACATGTGCACAAGGTGATACACTTGGTGGTTGGCACATTTGAGCAAGGGTTAGAAACTTCACCAGTGGAGTGTCCGCCCGTAGAGTGTAGACAGTCCGACGGTTCCACCGGCGCCCTATACAGGAAAGACAGGGGTTCATAGAGTGACCGGACGCAGGTGGAGCAGTGACCGGACGCTGGGTTTAGAGTCTAATCAGTAGCAGTAGTAAGCACACGTCTTTGTCTTGTGACTGGATGCTGGCATGAAGAGTGACTAGACACTGGCTGGGTGCGTCCGGTCAGTGCTGACGTGAGGCGCATAGAGGAAACGTTGAGTGACCGGACGCCAGGTGAGTCCGATCGAGCATGACCAGACGCGTCTGGTCGTGAAATTTCGCGTTTGGAACCTTACTAGAAACAACCGGACGCTGGGGTCCTAGGTCCGGTCACTTTCTAACTGATGTGTCTAGTCATCACTTGACCATTGAGATCGGGCGATCGGCGTTTGAAGCCGATGACACATGGCAAGCATCGGGTGACCGGACGCTGGGGTCCTGCGTTCGGTCGAACTGACCGGAGCATCTGGTCACCCCATGTTGTGCCCAGTGAAGGGGTACAATGGCTCTATTTCATGGGGGCTTCTATTTAAGCCCCATGGCCCACTCAAGCTCACTCTCTTGGCCATTTGCATTGACATAGCAACCTTGTGAGCTTAGCCAAAGCCCTCCCACTCATCTCCATCATTGTTTCATCATCATTATGAGATTGGGAGAGAATACAAGCGCATTGCTTGAGTGATTGCATCTAGTGGCACTTGGCATTCGTGTTTCGCTGTGGGATTCACTTGTTACTCTTGGTGGTTGCTGCCACCTAGACGGCTTGGAGCAGCGAGGATCATTGAGCGGAGGTTGGTGATTGTCTCTGGCTCCGATCATGGTGATTGTGAGGGGTCTTGTGCCTTCCCTGGTGGAGAGCCGAAAGGTAACTCTAGTAGATTGCTTGTGTCATTGAGTTACCTCACTAGTGTATAGGTTCTTGCGGTGTCCAATTGTGTGGACGAGATTCATGCAACACCTCATAGCCGCCGAACCACCAAGTGTTGGTCGACACAACGGGGACTAGCGTGCCGGCAAGCACATGAACCTCGAGAGAAAAATTGGTTGTCTCTTGCCCTTTGGTATTCTCCTGGTGTTTGATTTAGTATTCATCTTGTAATTGGTTCACTCCTCTACACGGCGGTATAATCACCCTACTCACTCATTTATATTCTTGCAAACTAGTTGTGTTAAGCTCTTTAGTGTAATTAGAATTGAGAGTTTGATTTGTTATTTTAAGTTCATCTAGTGGAGCTCTTTAGAGTAGCAAGATTGAGAGCTCTTAGTGAGTAGTAACATTGCAAGTTGTGTGCCTAGTAATCATTGCAACTAGAATTGTTGGATAGGTGGCTTGCAACCTTTGTAGAGCTAGAGCAAGTTTGCATTTCGCTATTTGTCATACTAATCAAATTTCTCTAGTTGATTTGTAGATTTTTAAATAGGCTATTCACCCCCCTCTAGCCATATTAGGACCTTTTAGTGTGGACCTATCTTGTCGCTTTGCCACCTATGTTCCTCTTGTTCAAGTTGGAATGTCCTCCTTCTCCATTAGCCTTGTGAGCGCAGGTGCGTGTTCTAGCTTGGGGGCTGGCCTACAGAGCTGAATGCTATGTGGCCCAATGCTATGGTCAAGGTGTCAGTGTCATGTCGTCGATCCATTTTGATGCAAGAGGAAAAACGAGCAGAGGGCGTAGGCTTCGATTTTCCCTATTCCGCTCACTCGAGCAGAGCAGCGCTCTGCTTCCTTTTGCTCCCCATCCGCGTGAGTGCCCAACTTTGCCCTAGAGCTAGTCCTAGAAGCTTGGTCTAGGAGGTGTCTTGTTGTGGTTGAGAGGCTAGGAAATAGTTTGTTGTTCTGTTGTATCGTGGGTACAGATGGAGAGGCTCGAAACCGGTCCCTCGTTCGATGACAAATGGTGCTTAGGCTTTATGTACATAGTGTGCGATTGGCGTATTCGCTTATCATTCTATTGTTCGTCCACTTACTTTCCATTTGAATTAGAATGTGCTTCATCCCCTTAGATCTGTGCCCATGAACACATATTTTAACTTGGGGGCTGGCCCGTGGGGCTAAAATGTGCGTGATCCATTGGTGCGACAGAATGGCGAGGGATGATCCAGATCAGGCATGATGTGAGAAGAAAGCAAGGGAACGACATGAGTCCTCTTTCCTTTCACTCCCCTGGTCCTGAGCGAACAAGTTTCCCATTTCCTCTCAGGCTCATGTGTAGGTGCCTGGCCTCGCCTGGGAGCTGGTCCATTGGGTCGGCTGGGGCGACCTGAGCTATGACAGAACCACCTAATTTATACAAGATCAAGTATGGCTGTCCCCGCTAACATGTTGACACGCGCATACTTTCACTTATATAAACCCGGTAGTCCGCCAAGTGTCGCGTAGGACCTCGGTAAATCAACATCACAACCAAGATCGCATGATTAAGCAAATACACATCACATACATAGAGTTGCAGTTGAAATAATATTACAAATGTGTTCACAAATAATAGTACAAGTTTGGGTTTCAAAACTGATTGGTGAAAACAACATAGCTTTCAAATGATTACATTAATATAAGTTCAAAATACATTGCTAGCATAAGTGACATCCCCAGATAAAAGCATATCGATGAGAAATAAATATAGAGTCACCGAGCCCACTGGCGGTTAGCCACCATCTTCAGCAGGCCGAGAACTTCACCTACAACATGGTGGGATAAACCCTGAGTACTTGAATGTACTCAGCTAGACTTATCCATCACAAACCAGAAACAAAATGACTCCAAGGATCATGCATGGCTTTATAGGTGGAGCTAGCTTAACAATATTTTGCATAAAAAACGATTAACTTAGTTATACAATTATAGTTCCATCATCAAGTTAATTATAACTATCCATCTCTAGATTAGCAACTATCCTATGCCAAACAAGTGATATATCATTTTAAGAGCATACAATAGTAACCATAGCAGGTATAGTAATTCCATATTTATCCAAACCATCCCATTCCAAAATACAATTACTACGATGTTGGGACTAGCCAAGTTTCTCACTATCCGGGAGAGATGGTGATTCAAATCGATTTCAACCAGCTGAGAATTTATTCCTAACACAAACCCAGACAAACCTGTGCCAAGGTAGTCTTACGTCACCTTTGGTACAACTCAAGTGCACATTTTGTGGGTTCGCCCAGCGCCTCATAATCAGGGACAACCAACTGCCAGGACGTTCAGGCCCAGCCTACCCTTGGGCTCACATCTGGCTCCCCGCACATCCTTACTACCATCTAGAGTGCGCACTCTTATAGAGCGGGGCCTGGCTTGAGTTGAGCTACTCGGCTTCACGGTCGGAACGAGTTATCTGACCAGCTAAGTGATAGGCATGCATTCAATCTTGTCAGAAGCACCAACAACGGTACGGTCCTTAATCGACACAGACAGAATCACATGAGTCAACCTACCATAGACTCCGTCTGGCCTCCATTTACATTACCCCATGGTTCTTTTCCATGATAGCAAATATAGCCAACCGTGCTTCAGTATCCACATATATCTCGCAGGTGACAGGAAATCACCCGACTTCTACCGGTCTAAGCATGGCTAAGCATATATTCAATCCTGGACCTACACAGGGTTAAAGGTGTATTTCTAGACAAGGAAATTTATATGCATCAAGTGGTTCCAATCAACTCTTATAACCTAATGCATCAAACATAAAGACTCAAGTGATATTTGTAAAAACATAGGAGGCTTAGAATGCCCCGGGGCTTGCCTGGGATCCAACACTAGGTTAGTGTTTGTTAGACGACACTCGCTTGGTGAGTATCTCCCATCCTAGCCCTTGTCTAGTCCTTCCATCTTTGGGATAGGTCCACCATACACCGTCTTTGGGTTCGGCTCCAACATCACATCCTTCACATGGTTCATCTAGTGTACCTAGATGAGATGCAAGATGCAAGTGCATGAATATGAAGAATGGTAATATGAGATGCATCACATAAAAGCATCCAAGGCAAACATAAGATCATGCAAGACATAGGCACCTAGAGTTATTTAACTAAACATCACACAACCTATTATAGAGGGATAGCAAGAATATTAGGCATGGCACACAAGTGAACTTAAGTTCATATATTGCACACATGCATCGATCAAGAACTAACCAACATGTTTAGCCAAAACAAGAGCAAGCTCAAGCAATCTCCTAGCACATGTACAGAAATCTAGATAGTAGCACAACAGTTAATTGTTTTATCCATAACTAGAGATATAGGCATCCAACAATAGTGACCCTAGACTTTCTAGAAAGCTAATGAAATTGCCTACAATATTTTATTATCATCAAAAGCTTATTCCAAAGGTAACTAGGTCAAACATGCCAATGTTTCAGATCTGCACAAAACTAAGAAAGAAAAGTAATAGTAGTTTCAAAATGGCATAACTAGAGTTACAGACATCAAACAAGCATAAACCTTAACTTTCTAGAAATATTATTAAATTATCTAAAACATGTTTATTATCATCACAAGGTGATTCCACAATCAACAAGGTCAATCACGCACAATTGAGCACATCTGTCCAGACTTGGACAGATTTTACCATGCAACTTCACAAGCTTATAATGGGAGATTTAGACCACCAAAAGGAGTGATATTTAACAATTTAGAAATCTCATGAAAAGCACTACACTTCTTCTATTATCTCCAAGACATGATTCAAAGCGTAGCTAAGTCAAACAGCACCATCATTCAGATCTGTATAGAGAGCATGCAAAATCTGACAATGAACTTACAAAATCTATAGCTCCTAAATTATCAGGCCTATGGTCATGAACATTTATCACAAGCTATATTATGAAATTAGATATAACTTTGGTATTCACTACTACCACAGAAAACATCATTTACACCACAAAAATAATTGCACAAGCAAGACTGCACATGCAACCCAAACAGCAGTTGTAGAGAAAACAGATAGGAAACTCAGAGAAACAAATCTAGAGTTCTAAACTTCCAACAAACATGAATCAAAACTTTTTAAAAATATTATGAAGTTACCTACAATTTTCTTATTATCATATTAAGATGATTATACAGCTAATAAGGTCAATTAATCCCATGAATGCATCTCTATCCAAAATATGGATAGAATCTGGCATGCAACTTTAGACAGATATAACTAGAGTTCCACATGTCCAATAAATGTGTTTATACTCTTTTTAGAAATATTAGGAAATTGTAAACAACTTTGTTATAAACACCTAAAGCTAATTCTACTACTAAAAGTCCCCATAGTACTAACAAGGCAACCCTATCTGGGTTTGGGCAGAAACAGCCACAAAGATTTAATCTACCATAACTAAAGATCTACTCAACCAAAAATTATGCTCTTTAGCTTTTTGGAAATCTTAAGAAAATTACTACAACTCATGTATTGTCATCAAGTCATGATTCATAACTTAACTGAGCCAATTAATTCAAATATGTAGGCCTAATTAGAATAGGAGCAAAACAACACAGGGCAATTGTTATTTTTATAGATCTTAAACCATCAAACATAAACTCATGAAATTTTTACTAGACATCAAACATCACCTAACTAGCACTCCGTAAAAATTTCACATTTATTTGAGCATAACAACTGCATTTATGAAAAAGACAAGTACAACTAGTATTCAAAACCGAAACTGCATAAATCTATTTTTACAGCAAAATATTTAAACTAAAACATGCCATATTATAGATCTACTATATAGATAATTTAACAAGGATTCTAAAAAGTCCTCATTTACTATTTCATTATTTTTTTACTAATTACTACAAATTTTCAAAGTTGATCATTCAAATCTGCAAAAATCAAAGAAAAGGGAATGTAAATCTTGCATCGGGGACCCTATAGAAAACACAAATTAAATGCTGGCAGACCGGCCCTTTTCAGCACTATTCAAATGAGTCACATATCCTTCACCTAACCCCCCTCCTTTTTTCCCTTATTCCAGCACGAAGTCCTTCGTCCTCTTCCTCTCGACGGCAACATAGGGGAGATGGTCGGCTTGCGGCTCTGGTGGCTGTAGTCGTCGACGGTGGTAGTGGGGTGGCGGGGAAGGACTAGGGGGGATTGTGCATAGCCGATGGGCTGCCCAGCAAGGCCAGAGGTGGGCCAGGTTGGCCTGGCCGAGTGCACAGGCCTTCACGGCGGCTATGGCACCGGTGGCCGCGTGCTATGGCGGCGAAGGAAGGCCGGGGAGGGGTGCGTGAGGCTAAGAAGAGGGCGGCAGAGCCGGTGGCACACACAGAGGGACACAAGGGAGCACGGAGGCAGTGGGAATGCGGCGTCGGTGAGCTCGTCCCTGTGGGGGATATACCCCCGGGTACCACAAGATGGTACATGGGCCGCACCATCCGAGGTGGCCCGACCCGTAAGATCAAGGCGTGCACATCAAGATTACAAGTTATACTAGATATTATAATAGTACCAAATTGGATACTTTACTTGTAACCTTGTCCCTTCGGAGTATATAAGGAGGGGCAAGGGTTCCCTAGAGGATAGATCCAAAGAGGTTAATATGTATACATCTCAATACAATACACCAAAGACACAGGACGTAGGGTATTACGTCGATCAGACGGCCCGAACCTGTCTAAACCGCTGTCTCTACGCCTTGTGTCACCATCTGGTTCCAGATTACACGCATCCTACCGATAATCTACCACCACGGGCACCCCCCTCGGTGGACTGCCGACCATATTTCGTCGACAGTGGCGCGCCAGGTAGGGGCCCCTTTAGGGGCGTGCGCGCTGGTCTATGGCGAACCAGATGGACCTCAAGAACAACGCCGTTCGTGGCAACCTGACTTCCCGAGGCGGCGTTCTTCAGCAGCCTTACGGGCTCGACATCACAGCGACGACAACCTTCTAGCAGCCTGAAACAAGACTTTACGTGTCAAGCAACAAGCTCTGACTCATCTGGCCTTCGGCCGGGATCAACACCAGCAAGCAAGTCGGCGACGAAGAGCCCCAGCGACTTCAGCCGCAGCAGCTTTATTCAGATCCGATCGGAATCTGTCGTGCGTATATTCCGTATCGACAACTACGATGTGAGAGCTTTGGCCACGACATGTAACAATGCCAAAGACTTTAATCGTAGCCACCATGAGCTTGGAGCGGCGGCAACGCTATGTCATCACGTGATGAATACGCCACGATTCGAAGTGCATACATCCGTATTCTGTACAGCAGCATGCAAGTAGCAGATCAAATGTGTATCAACATGCAAGCTAGTCATGCAAGTATGAACACGTATGGGTACATGCACACCGAAGACACCATCAGGATTCAAATATCTCTACGTATATGCAAAAAGTATATACACGGGCACCGTCACACCAGACTTCATCGTGGCGCTCGCCTATAACTTCGACTACTTGGACCCGACAAGCAATTCGGGAACGAGTACCAGACGGCCAAGATCTACTCGGCACGATCAGGAATTTACCAAGGAGCAATTCGACTGGCTTACTTCATCAACCATGATGAACGACTTCAACATCGATCTGGATGACTCCGACATCTCAGGTTCCTCCGCGGACATCGCCAGCGACCCCGGGGACTCCTCGCTCCTTGGTGCTCGGACATCACCAGCGACGCCGTCGACCACGACCACGTCGACCACGTCCCGAGCAGCTCCGCCGAGCTCCGACCACGCCGAGCCGCAGAGCGAGCCGCTGAGAGAACCACGTCGACCACGTATCACATCAACCACGTCCCGAGCAGCTCCATCGAGCTCCGACCACATCGACCACCAGACCACGTCGCAATGATGATCGCCGCGAAGAACGGCGCTACGACAACCGCGACCATCGTCGTGACGACAAGTCGGAAAGCTCGAGGACCGGACAACTTCATCGCCACCGACCAGATTTCTATCCAAAGATAAGTACACTTCTAATATTTATATTTAATATAAATTTTCATTACGACGTTTCTCCACAACGTCCTCGTCATGATTATTCTTTAAATAACGTTTGTCCATGTATTCCATCTTGAATATAACATACATCTATACTTAATGCAAATCATCGACCAGTCCTGTTGATGCTCGGACGCCTCCAGAGACGGCCCTGTCTCCGGCTCCTCCCTACACGTGCACGAGCGTCTGCCCTCTGCGTTATGGGTGGTCGGCAGTGGCTCCTTAGCGACGCTTTGTTCTTCCTACACGTGCACGGGCTCCGCGCCCCGCGTTATGGTTAACGGGCTAGCTAGGGCTGAAGACTCAGCTACATACTAACTGGTCGGACGGTTTATATTAAGTATAAACACAAACTTCACATTAACACTGATGTTTACAAAGCACCAACTGCTTTATCACATCATGCTCGTTTGCAAATGACTACTGAGCGTCATACGCTATTTCTTCACCGCTGATTTTTCTCCATAATTTATTATTTTGTACATCATGTACTACCATTCTACATATTTATATTGCAGGAATTTCGAGCTATGCTCGGGGACTTCGTCGCTCGCTTCTTGACCTACGCTCGGGGACTGCCTCGATCACTCTCCGACAACGGCTCGGGGACTTCGTCGCTCGCTCCTCAACCTATGCTCGGGGACTGCCTCGATCACTCTCCGACCACGGCTCGGGGACTTCATCGCTTGCTCCTCGACCTGTGCTCGGGGACTGCCTCGATCACTCTCCGACCACGGCTCGGGGACTTCGTCGCTCGCTCCTCGACCTATGCTCGGGGACTGCCTCGATCACTCTCTGACCACGGCTCGAGGACTTCGTCGCTCGCTCCTCGACCTGTGCTCGGGGACTGCCTCGATCACTCTCCGACCACGGCTCGAGGACTTCATCGCTCGCTCCTCGACCTATGCTCGGGGACTGCCTCGACCGCTCTCCGACCACGGCTCGAGGACTTCGTCGCTCGCTCCTCGACCTATGCTCGGGGACTACCTCGACCACTCTCCGACCACGGCTCGGGGACTTTGCATCTCGACTACATGTGACTAGCAACTCGCATACAGTTGGGATATTTTTCTCACTTGGACCTTGCTACAAGGCTCATACCTCGCCTTCCAGCAAGCTCGGGGACTACATCGGTACGATGCACCTGCCGGTGCATCTCGTATCGCCTGTACGACGATTGGATTCTCAACTTAACTAGGAATTCCTTTTAGACCCTGGCACCACGTGCCTACGTCACCTACTACCAGGCTCGGGGACTAAGTGGGCACACTTCACCTTGCGGTGAATGTGTTTGTTTTTCGACCTCTACGCCTCGGATGATCAAGGATGCTACGCTTCAAGACGCACTTACATTTCTTTTCAGAAATACAAGTGGGCACACTTCCTAGGACGAAAATCTTTTTCTTTCTTCTTAAGAGCACCATACATTCTTCGGACAACCTCCTTCTCCGGCGACAATGGTGGTCGGAGATGTCAAGAACTCAAGCCTCACTGTTCGGAGAAGGTTGAAACGGCGTGTCGCATCAGAATACATGGCGCTCGGGGACTAGCTGTGGGGGATATACCCCCGGGTACCACAAGATGGTACATGGGCCGCACCATCCGAGGTGGCCCGGCCCGTAAGATCAAGGCGTGCACATCAAGATTACAAGTTATACTAGATATTATAATAGTACCAAATTGGATACTTTACTTGTAACCTTGTCCCTTCGGAGTATATAAGGAGGGGCAAGGGTTCCCTAGAGGATAGATCCAAAGAGGTTAATATGTATACATCTCAATACAATACACCAAAGACACAGGACGTAGGGTATTACGTCGATCAGACGGCCCGAACCTGTCTAAACCGCTGTCTCTGCGCCTTGTGTCACCATCTGGTTCCAGATTACACGCATCCTACCGATAATCTACCACCACGGGCACCCCCCTCGGTGGACTGCCGACCATATTTCGTCGACAGTCCCACTGGCCATGGTGGACGCGGCCGCGCGTGGTGTCACAGTGCGAGAGAGCGAGAAAGGGCGAGTGAGGGAGAGCGCTGAGCGAGCGTGGAGGGCACCGAGCTTCTTCAAACACGAGAGGGAGCAGCAAGGATGTGTGGCGCGGAGGTGGGATGTGCGACAGCAATGGAGGGCATGCTCTGCTGCATGGTTGATGCGTCGGCCTTCGGTCGAACAGGTGGCGGGCGTCGGAGTGGACATGGTGGGGAGCTGATTTGGGCCGCTTCCGGGCCAAATCAGACATTGGTCCAAAAACAAAGTTTGTTCACCTCGGCCTGCTCTACATTTTCCAATAAGCCACTCAGGTCATTTGAGCAAAAGATCAGTCGGTAATAAATCTCCAAGATGATAGCGCCAACACGTTGATAACGGTCACGGAAACTCGCTTTCTTAGGTCGAAACTCGGTCAAACTAAAACCAGCTTTTTATATGATCTTCTGCAATGAATTAGCTCCGACTTCTATTTTTGGATCAAGACAAGTTGCTTAACGAAAACACGAGAACGCGACATGTCGACGCCGATGACGATGAATTCCTGACTTAGAATATTTCTAAGTCTGAAAACATCTGCTGATTCAATTTTCGAGACTCTGTTTGACTTAGTTCCAAGTTGATCTGGCTCTTGGTCCAAAAACAAAGTTTGTTCTACTCCACTCAAACTTCAACTTTTATTTAAGGTGCAACTCCATGCAAGCATCATAAGTGATCGGTTAACATAGGTCAAAGTAGCATCACTATAAAGCTTAAATAAGAGTTTTAGACCGATTGAGGCATTTTCTTGACCTTTGCTCAACAAGAACCCTTCATGACTTTTGTTGTAGAGTTCAATTAGAGTCGTTTGGGCAAGGTATCAAGATTTGGTTGATGACCTATAATTCCATTCACTTAATAAAGCAATTGCAAGAAAGATTATAACTTATCATTTCATGTGACTTCTTGATTCCAAACTTCATGAAACTTTTCCAATCATCCATGTGGGTGGAAATTGATGTGAGGCACATGAAAGAAGCACCTTCAACATTACTTAGGTGTATATCTGAAAAGGGCCAATATGTAAGCAAAGGTGTGTTGCCCAAGTTTAAGTTGGAGCTCACTCTTGTAGATTTGATCTTGACACCTTCATCACCACTTAACATGTCATGTTTGAGCTCAAACCCATTGCTTAACTAGTGGCAAACTCCTAGGGTGTTACATGAGCGAGAGGTTAGGACATATGTTACCATCTCATCGTGACGTGGGGAGCGATTAGAAGGCGCTCGGGAAAGGGTCGCCGTGATGGTGACAAGCAGTGCTACATCGTGGGACATGTATATGCGCCCTCGTGTGCGGCCTCCATGAGTGAGTCATGTCTGGCTGCTAGCGCGAGTTGGATCGGGTCACTTGGGAATCTAAGCGGCTCTAGGATGAGGTGCTCAAGCACACTGTCCTGTGGCTGTCTCCATGGGTTAGTTGCGGTTTTCTGGAGCTAAGGGAAAGACTACATGTGTATGTGGAGGTGTTTGGGCAGAGAGGTTAAGGTCAAAGTGGACGTGACTAACTAATGTACTAGAAGTTGTCATGGGATTGGTTGCCATTGCTTGGGGTGCAGTGAGCCCCCAAGCGTCTGCTCATGTGGAGTTGCTGTTCGAGGCGTTGTGAGCCCCCGAGCGCTTGCTCACGTTGGAGTCATTGTAGTTCCTAGGTGGTGAGCTGATGGGGTTGCTTCTTGACTACTTTGAACGGTTGTAGCTGGTGTGGATTGGCCTCTCGGGCAGCCTTGGGCCAGTCCCTGCTGGCTTGACATCCTCGAAGGGCACATGACCCCTCAGGGATGACTTCTTCACGTCTGTCCTGTTGTAGTTTCTGGCCAAAAGAGGTCGTCCGTTCTAGAGCCTGAGTCCTCCTAGCGTGACAATGTCGTTGCCACCGTGTCTCCACCTCCAGGCATAATTTTTGTTTTGATGGAGAGCTGTTGTGACCTGTCACTACGGGAGCTAGCTTTGAGTGCAATGCGGTTCGATCCGCTCGTCTTAGCATGCAGTGCACTCTAGGAGCCCGCTTACTCAGATGCACACGCTTCTGAGGGACAGCTGATAGTTTGTAGAGAGGTATCGCTCGGCTTGTCTATGAGCCAGGATTGGATCCTAGTTTTAGGCTTGGCCCTACGTGGCGTGACACCAGATAACCACCTAATCAGTGGTGATGGCGCCGCATGGCGGCTGGCAGTTTTGTCACTCATGCATGCCCTGGCTCATTGTGTCCTGCCAACGGTAGAGACATTGTCCAATGCGTGGCTCTACCATGGAATCCGGTTTTCCCATGTAGTAGGTTTGGACCAGGTAGGAGCCGGTGGCGGGCATTGACCCATTGGTTTAGGTGATCTCGTGGTTCCTCGAAAGAATGTGGCCATGGCAGGCCATTCCTCGGGCTAGCTCGCCATGAGCCTTGTTGGTGTTTCTACATAGATACACTATTGAAACACTTCACCCGAAGATATTCAGGGTATCATATTTTGACAAAGGCATGGGTGTGCAAGTCTCTTAGCTAGTTCACCTAAAAAAACAAGAAGAATGTAGCTTGGGTAGTGAGGTTTTTTAAGGATATATATCTTAAGTAAAGATAACTTTGACACTATAGACTTGCTTTGGGCGCCGGCTTACACCTGGTCCGCCAAGAGATACCAGCCTTCGCTCTATGTTGAACCTAGACATTGGGGAGTAGCCTAAACACCATGTCTACACTATCAACTATTACTCTAGCATGCATGCAAGGGTTATCTGTCTCTATTGTGGCCCTTCTACTAGAGCACCCATCACAAGGACGGACGATGATCCCACAGGTTTATAATGGTCAAAGGTAACTTTCTTAAGTAATCAATTCCAAAGTTAAACATGAACTTCTTACTCCAAGTAGTAAGATGCTCATAGAGGTACAAGTAGGGGAGTTCCTAGCTCTAACACTCTTTTGCTAGTGTATCTTGCACACTAAGAGAGGTTGCCGATAGTCCCAGCACTTCTCCAACTCTTTCCTCACTCACTCCACTCTTATTCTAGCTAAATGTTAAGTAGAAATGTAGCTCTCCTTTTCTTTCTTGTTCTCTTGATGTCCTCCTCTAGAGGGAAGCTCTACCCCTCTATTTATACAGGGAGGATGGTGGTGCTTCAAGCTATTGTTGGTGTAAAGTCAAGGCTGCATTGCCTTAGCATGGCGGCATGCCACCGCTAGAGCAAGGAGAGGTAGGGAGGCGCCCATAGGGGATTGCCCACCCCTAGGGTCAGCCGCTCCTTGACCACTGCCATTGGCCACCGCCTTCGCGTGGTAGGCCTTGGGTTGGTCCTAAATCGCTCCCCGGTGGTGCTTTGCCCTGGTTGAGTTGAGTTGATGAGCGCCTTTGTTGTTCCTTTGCATGAATCAATGTTGGAAAGTGTCTTTCAGTGATTTTTTCCATGCATTAATGTTTGTGACCTACAAAACATGCTTGTACTAAAACTTGTGGAAAGTGTAAGTTAAAATCCCTAATTCTAAGTTTGGTGTTTACATTTGTTCATTTTGTTTATATGTTGGTAGTAGGATTACGAGTTTAAGCATCACCAACAAGCTTCCCCACACTTAGCCCTTCACTCGTCCTCGAGTAACATTTAAGGACTAAGCGGGTTCATTTCCTTGATTCAAAATATGTATACAGGTTATTCCAAGCTTCTCCATAACTTGTGAATTTTCAAGTGTCTACCAAAATATCTTGGGTGATTAAAAAAAC